>NC_040910.2:74789508-75089508 GCF_004126475.2 Phyllostomus discolor | reverse complement strand
GTTCATAAAATTAGTAAAGTATGAAACACTCTGCTAGCTACAGTAGGTCGAATGTTTGCCAGCAAAAGCTAAGACTCACTGGTCTCTATTTCCCACATACCTAGTACAAGAGTCACCAAAGTATGGCACAAAGCCCAAGTCTGGCCTCCTATCCTTTTTGTGAATGAAGTTTTATTGCAACATATCCGTGGCCATTCATTTACATATATTGTGGCTGTTTTCATGCTGTAATAGCAGAGTTGAGTAGCTAACTGCAACAGAGACCATAAGACCCACAAATCTAAAATATTTCCTATACGACCCTTTACAGAAAAGGTTTGCCGGTTCCTGAGCTAGCACATTATATGTGGTGAATAAGTGGATGCAGCAAGGTGCTCTGTGAGGAAGCTTCAAGGTGTGTTCAGATGGCCTGGGTCCCAATTCTGCCCCTGAATCCTTGTTTGATTAAGCAAATGATAATGACAGAAGATGATAGATGGATAGATAGATAGATAGATAGATAGACAGACTTCTGTGTGCTTATTAATGCTAGATACAATGCTACCTATTTTTAATTTATTATCTACTTTATCCTCACAACCAACTCCAGGGATACTACCAGTATTTTTCTAATTGAAAGAAGAAACTGAGGCTCAGAGAGGTCAAACTTCCTGAGTGGCAGAGCCTGGACTCAATCTGGTCTGATCTATTCCAAAGCTGGAGAGCACCCACTACCCTAGACACCCTTCTGAGATTCAATTTCTTCATATAACTAGGATTATTGGGTGAGCAATGTGGTTTTCAAGCCATGTTTAGGAAGCAGAAATTTTTAAATATTACATGGAACACCAATATGCAGAAGTCTACCTAGAGACGCCAGAATTTAGGCCTGCTGCCTCATCTCACCCCTCAGCATCGCCACCTGTCTGGTCACCCCATGGCCCTGGCCAACCTCTCCTCCACCCCCAAGTTCCTCCTCCTGGGCCTGATAGATAGCCCCGACACCCACCCACTGCTGTTTCTGCTCTTCCTTAGCATCTATCTACTCAACGCACTGGGCAACCTGAGCATGGTGGTGGTGGTCAGGTCCGACAGGACTCTCCAATCCCCCATGTATTACTTCTTGGGTCACCTGAGCCTCGTGGACGTCTGTTTTACCACGGTCACTGTCCCCAGACTGCTGGCCAGCCTGCTTCACCCAGGCCAGGCCGTGTCCTTCCCTGGGTGCTTTGCCCAGCTGTACTTCTTCGTGGCCCTGGGCATCACCGAGAGCTACCTCCTGGCAGCCATGTCCCATGACCGCGCAGTGGCTGTCTGCCGGCCCCTGCACTATGCCGCGGTCATGACGCCCTGGCGCTGCACAATGCTGGTCGCTGCATCCTGGGCCCTGTCCCACCTCCACTCGTTGCTCCACACGCTGCTCATCTCTGCGCTCTCCTATCCACGCTCCTCTCTTGTGCGCCACTTTTTTTGTGACATGCCAGTGATGCTGAGTTTGGCGACTTCTGACACGTCAGCCCCAGAGGCTGCCATCTTCTCCGAGGGCCTGGCTGTGGTGCTGACCCCCCTGCTCCTTGTGTCTCTCTCCTACGGGCGAATCTTCCTCGCGGTGCTAAGGATGAAGTCTGCAGGCAGCCGTCGCCGTGCCTTCTCCACCTGCGGGGCCCATCTGGTAGTGGTGTCGCTTTTCTTCGGTTCTGTCCTCTCCGTCTATTTCCGGCCGTCATCTGCCTACTCAGCCCGCTACAGCCGCCTGGCCAGCGTTGTCTATGCGGTGGTCACACTGACCTTGAACCCTTTTATCTATAGCCTTCGAAACAAAGAAGTAAAGGGTGCCCTAAAAAGGGGGCTTAGATGGAAGGCTGCATCCCAAGAGGTGTAGATATAGTTATTGCCCTGGATGGATGGCTCAGCTGGTTGAGGGTCCTCCTGTACCAAAATGTTGTAGGGTCGATCCCGGATCAGGGAACATACCTAGGTTGCCGGTTCAGTCCTTGGTCAGTGTGTGTATAAGAGGCAACTGATGGATGTTTCTCTCTCACACCAATGTTCATCTATCTATCTATCTATCTATCTATCTCTATCCTTATCCCTATCTCTATATCTCTGTCTCTGTCTCCTTCCCCCACCATCCATGATTTTCATGGTAAAAAATATATAAAAAATAAAGATAAACATAAAATTCTCCTCGACTATTGCCCAACCCAACCTCCACTCCCATTCTAGTTATTAGTTCATTACTTTTCTTTCTCTCAATCTCTGTTCCCATCATTCTTCCATGGTTTGGAAGCATAACTAGTATCATTCCCTGCATATTATTCTGCAGTTTCCCTTTTTCATGAAACAATATGTCTAGGAAATCTCTTATTACTACAAATAGAACTTCATTTTTAACCTCATAGAGCCCTATACTGTGAAGTTGTACAAACATTCTCTTTTTGATAAATTCTTATGCTTTTTCAATGTTTCACTATTACAGTGGTGTAATGATATCCTTATAATAAAAACAATGAAAGGTAACATTTAGTGAGGAATAATCATATCCTAGTCTCTGTCCTGGGTGCTCTATACATATGTCTCATTTAAACTGCACAAGATTCCAGGGTGGGGGAAAGAGGGAGTTATTATTCTCATCACACAGACAGCAAACAGGCTTAGAGAAACCAAGCAGCTTTCCCAAAGTCATAAGACTAAGACATTCATCTTCTCCAGTTGTTTTTAGTCTAGTCAGTGTTTTTCAGCATTTTAAGCACATTTTGGTAATATTTAAGTTCTTAAAATATAATTTTCCTCAGATTTTTAATTTCTTATTTTAAAGTTGTATATAGTATTCTCATGGTGTTAATGGCCCTTTTAGCTGTTAATTTTGCTCTTTTCCACTTTTAGAGTTCATTTATGCCTTTTTTTGTTTCATGTGCTAACATTTTATCTCATATTAATATTTCCAAAGAACTAGCATTGAATTTACTATTATTCTTCTATTGTTTCTTGATTTTCAACATTACTTTTTCACTTTTACATTTTTTAAATTCCTTCCTTCTATTTTCCTTGTGTTGATTTTGTTATCTTTTTCTAGATTCTTATGGCTTATATGTCCTCTGACTTCAGAAGAGGGGAGTTTCTGCTATGTTCACTGTTGGTGGAACTTGACATCTCTCCTCTTAGCACTAATAATATGTTACTTTTCTTTTGAGAAGGGAGCTGATAACCTTTTCAGGACTCTCTGGTTCTGCTGATTCTTTTAAACTCTGTCATCTTCTATCTGGTTCTGGTCTCTGACCTCCACCTGCTACAGGGTGCCTCACCTCTTATCCCAATGGCCTCTGGAGACACACTGGCCCTCAACTCAACTGTCATCTAGGCTCCACCAGGGCATGTAAGAACTTTTCAGATCTTTATGGCACAAAGTGGTTGAGAAGATTTGTGTTTGTGTGGATGTGGAGATGGAGGTGGAGGTGGAATTTTAAACACTGTTTTATCATGGCTCAGCACTGCCTTGATGTGGCTGTGCCATGTAGTGGGGGGCTCTTCTGCAAATCTGCCTCCTTCCAAAGTAGCAGCCAGCGAGGGTGGAAATCTCTCTATGCCTTCCAAGTTCACTATGCCCAAAACCACTTGGAAGATTCTATCACTCTCCCTCCTGGTTGTGGGGAAACAAAGAGCAGGGCCCCACACTAACATTTAAATTCTTATTAGAAACGCCCTTATTTTATATTATCCCTGAAGAGGTATGCAAAGTAATTCAAAAAGAGAAAAATCAGAACTAAATATTTGAAAGGAGTATGCACAATTATCAATATTTATATTCTCTTTGATTGTATGTCTTCAGTAACCAACTATTTAACAGAAAATCCTTATTAGAAAACAATAAGAAAACTCAATAAGATGTACTGAAGTACTCAATAAGATGTTGTGAAGTTGATATATAAAACAATTAGTAACTCTTCTATGTACACAAATAATTACCTTTGCAAAGACACAGGAATAACCACCCCCAACATTTTTAATGTAAAATACCTAGTACTGAATGTAGAAAATAATATTCAAATATCAAACTAATAAATCTATAGTCTTCAAGTAAGAAAACTTGAATTAATGGAAAGACATTCCTTATTTATAGTTTATAAAACAACTGTATAAATAGCCAACTCTCCTTTATAAGTCAATGTGATAATTCAATCTAATTCCAGTTAATTTCCCAACATATTTTTGTTGGTATTTAACAAGATAGATCTGAAGCATATCTGAAAAGATGTGCGTGTTGGGAAATTTTTGGAAGAGAAGTATATTGATAAAGGCTTGTCACACAAGATGTTTCAGATATATTATTATGAAGGCATTGTTTATATAGTACCAGTACATAAATAGGATGACATCAATATAACAAAGTCCAAAAAAAGACTCAAGTATATATGAGTACTTAGTACATTGTGCAGGTAGTTTTTAACATTGGTGAAGATGGGAACAACTATTTCGCTGGGGAAGGGAAGAAGGAAAGAGGGAATTGCCCTTAAGCCAAATTTTAGGCAGATCAAAAGTAATGATGCAGAATCTAAAACAATACAAGAACTAGAGAAAAAACAAATTAGATAATATAATTTTGGAATAAGAAATGCTTTCTAAACATGTTAAAGAAGAAAATGTATGATGAAGTAAAAATTTATTTATTTATAATCTTAATTCATAATCTGCAGTAAGGGCAAAATGCACCACTACTAAAGTCAAAAATTCCACCAACAAGATAGATAAAGTGAGACTTTTTATGCGAGGAAAACAGAAATCAACTCAAGGCAGAAGATATGCACAAATAACACACCAAAGGGAAAGTGGCTAATCAATATGCAGAGGTGTTTGACCTCATTGACACATACAGAAATTCAGTTTTAAAAAAGTAAAATCTTATCTTTTTATATCAGGTTGATAAATACTTTGAAAGCAAAATATCCAGTGTTGGAAACACAGTAAAGAAACAGCCACTCTCATTTACTTTTGAAGGGAGTTTACCTTAGAAGAATTCCATTGAGGCAATTTGGCAATCTCTACCCAATTATTAAATGTTCATATCCTTTGATCTATTTTACCCATTTCTAAGAATGTGTCCCTAGAAACACAGGACAAGTCTGCCAAAGACATATGGAACAGAAAATGAAATCTAAGCATTGTTCAAAATAATAAAAAACTGAAAACAATCCAAATGTCCATCAAGAACAGATTATTTATAACAAACAAGTGTTGGAGAGGATGTGGAGAAAAGAAAACCCTGGTACACTATTGGTAGGAATGCAGATTAGTGCAGCCACTATGGAAAACATAGTATGGAATTTCCTCAGAAAACCAAAAATGGAGCTGCCTTTTAACCTGTCAATTCTGCAGCTAGGGTTATATCCTAATAATCCTGAAACACCAATTCAAAAGAACCTATGCACCCCAATGTTCATAGCAGCACAATTTACGATAGCCAAGTGCTGGAAGCAACCTAAGTGACCATCAGTAAGTGAATGTATCAAAAATTATGGCGCAGTTACACAATGGAATACTATGCAGCAGAAAGAAAGGAGCTCCTACCCTTCATGACAGCATGGATGGATCTAGAAAACATCATGCTAACTGAAAAAAAACAAGCAGTGAAAAACAAATACCATATGATCTCACCTATAAGTGGAACCTAATCAACAAAACAAACAAGCAAGCAAAATATAACCAGAGACATTGAAATAAAGAACAAACTGACGGTAACCAAAGGGAAGGTAGGAGGGATGACAGGGGTGAAAAAGGGGAAGGATCATCAAGGAACATGTATAAAGGACACATGGACAAAGCCAAAGGGGGATAGGATCAAGGATGAGAGGTAGGGATGGCTGGGGTGGGGCAGGGGAGTTGGGGGGGGGGGGGAATGGAGACAGCTGTACTTGAATAACAATAAACAAACAAACCAAAAAGGTAAAACAAAAAATCGCATTCAGAATTCAAAATCCAGAAATGTAAAATCTCAGTGTTTAAACATTGAATTTTCTTTTTTTAAGCATATAGCTACTTTATTTTATTATTGTTGTTTTACATTATTTTTATTGTTGATACTATTACAAATGGGCCATTTTCCACCTGCCCCCACCATTTGTCCACTTCCACCCATACCCCACTCCCCCTTCCCTTTGGCTATCACCACACTGCTGTCTGTGTCTATGTGTTCTGCACACATGTTCTGTGGCTGACCCCTTCACCTTCTTTCATCCAGCCCCTCCCTTTCCTCTCCTCCCTGAGACGTGTCAGTCTTGAACATTGAATTTTCCTCTGCCTTCAGCTCCCTAATCATTATTGTGGGCAGCAGTGCCTCTTGAAGAAGAAATTTAGCCTTTGAAAAGGCCAAATTGTAAAATTTCTAAATTTTAAAACTCTGTAAAGTTATAAAAGCTAATTATAATTAAATATTTATAATTAAAATTATAATTTTAATTAGTTTCACCATTGGTCATATTAACACATATAAAGATTTTCTTGGAATAAAATTTCTGTGATGTTTTAAATAAACCTCTGACTTACTCAAAAAAAAAACAGATTACTTAATAAATTACAGTTAATGCATCCATTCAAGAAAACACTATTTAGCTTCTAAAAGAGTTATGTGTCCTTGTATGAAATGATGAATTCAAAGTGCATTTTATATGAAAACAATGAGAAAATAACATATATAATTTAGACTTATTTATTTGTTATATACAATGTTAGTCTAAATATTTCCCAACTTTTAACTGCCTTCATGGGAGGGATCAGAACTACAGAGGGCCCTCACATTCTACCTCATTATTTATTTTTTTATTGTTTAGGTATTTTCCAATGAGAATGTATTATTTCTGTAATCAATAAAAATTTTTGAAACAAATGAAATCAAAGTTGTAATTATTAGGAAATCTTATGAAAGGTGGGATAAATTCATTTCAGGAACCATGAAAATGCATTCAAATCAATAAATATTTATTCTACATATGGCAGACACAAGGCACTAAGCTAGACACTATTGAGATTACAGATAATCTGTCTTCAAAACATTTGATAAGAAAAATAAACAAAAGAAAGAAAAGAAAGAAAGCATCAAATAATGTCAGCATCATATTCCAGAGGAAAAAAATCTGGGAGTCATAAAAAAGTTCTAATCCTTCTATCATTATTTGTTTTACCTTATCCTATATATAGCCTACCATATAATGTCTATAAATTAAATAATACATAACAAAACTCAATGGCCCATTACATATCATATGATTTTAATTCAGAAAAGGAACACTCATTCAAAATATGGAGATTATCAAAATAATGATTTGTTATTAACTAACAAATGATTGGTATAGTTAAAGAAAAGAGATAATTTTAATATGATCAATAAATAGATGAATCAAGTAACTATTCTAAATTAAGAACTAAATTTATTAACAAGAGGAGAAATGCTGATCCTGCAGAGTAAAAATTATGAGAGCATCTACACAATAAATTGGAAACATTCTTTATGGAACATATATTTGGCAAAAGCAAAGTACTGAAGTGGCAGAGTAATTTTGATTTACTAAAGAATTAGAAACTATTGTCCATTCTTTTAAAATATATTTTATTGATTATGTGATTACAGTTGTCCTATTTTTCCCCCTTCATTCCCCTCCACCCTGCACACCCCCTCCCACCCACATTCCCCCATTTTAGTTCATGTCCATGTGTCATGAGTTCTTTAGCTTCTACATTTCCCATACTATTCTTACCCTCCCCTGTCTATTTTCTACCTACCATCTATGCTACTTATTCTCTGTACCTTTTCCCTCTCTCTCCTCCTCCCACTCCCCTGTTGCTGACCCTCCATGTGATCTCCATTTCTGTGGTTCTGTTCCTGTTCTAGTTGTTTGTTTTTGTTTTTGTTTTAGGTATGGTTGTTAAGAACTGTGAGTTTGCTGTCATTTTACTTTACATCTTTTTTATCTTCTTTTTCTTAGGTAAGTCCCTTTAACGTTTCATAAAATAAGGGCTTGGTGATGATGAACTCTTTTAACTTGACCTTATCTGGGTCAAGCACTTTATCTGCCCTTCCATTCTAAATGAAAACTTTGCTGGATAGAGTAATCTTGGATGTAGGTTCTTGCCTTTCATGACTTGGAATACTTCTTTCCAGCCCCTTCTTACCTGCAAGGTCTCTTTTGAGAAATCAGCTGACAGTCTGATGGGAACTCCTTTGTAGGTTACTGTCTTCTTATCTTTTGCTGCTTCTAGGATTCTCTCCTTCATTTTTACCTTGGGTAATGCAATTATGATGTGTCTTGATGTATTCCTCTTTGGGCCCAACCTCTTTGGGACTCTCTGAGCTTCCTGGACTTCCTGGAAGTCTATTTCCTTTGCCAGATTGGGGAAGTTCTCCTTTATTATTTGTTCAAATGACTTTTCCACTTGTTGCTCTTCCTCTTCCCCTTCTGGTACCCCTATAATTCGGATGTTGGAATGTTTAAAGATGTCCTGGAGGTTTCTAAGCCTCTCCTCAGTTTTTTGAATTCTTGTTTCTTCCTTCTTTTCTGTTTGGTTGTTTCTTTCTTCCTTCTGATCCACTCCATTGATTTGAGTCCCAGTTTTCTTCCCATCACTATTGGCTCCCTGTGCATTTCCCTTCATTTCACTTAGTGTAGCCTTCATTTATTCATCTGATTTGTGACCAAATTCAGCCAATTCTGTGAGCATCCTGATCACCAGTGCTTTGAACTGTGCATCTGATAGTTTGGCTATCTCTTCATTGCTTAGTTGTATTTTTGTTGTATCTGGAGCTTTGATCTGTTCTTTCATTTGGGCCATTTTTTTTTGTCTTGACATGCTTGTTACATATGAGGGTGGAGCCTTAGGTGTTCACCCGGGCAAGGCAACCCACTTCACTGGGTTGTGACACTGTATGTGGGGGAGGGTCCAAGAAAGAACAATGACTCTTGCTCAGCTTTATGCCAGATTTCAGTCACTTCTGCTGCTTCCTCCAAGCAAATGGGGCCCCTTTGTTGCTTATTCCTGTGTGGGTAAGTTTGTGTATGTTCTAGACCCTGTGAGTCTCTCCAACAAACTCTCTTCTGAGGCTGGGAGTCTCTCCCAGCACCTGAACCCACACAGACATTTTCAATCAGTGGTTTGAGGCTTTATTTCCCCAAGCAGTCTGTCTCACTGCCCAGTTTTGTGTGATTTACTTGTGCAGGAATGTGGGACTGCCTGGTTCTGCAAGCCACCTTGTGTGCCAAGCCCCTCCACAATCCACTGCCTTGCTGGATCCACCCACTGCTTTCTTGCATGCCTGGGGTCCACCAGCTGCTGCCTTGCACACCAGGGTCTGCCAGCCACTGCCTTTTTTTGCCATGACCCCTCTCTTCCTGACTCCACCCCTCCTACCGGTCTGGATGAATTTGTCTACTTTCACTCCTTGGTTGGCAGACTTCCATAAGTTCAATTTTCTGTCAGTACTGGTTGTTATTTTGTTTCTAAATTTTTGTTGTCCTTATTTTGGTTGTGCAAGGAGGCACAGTGTGTCTACCTATACCTCCATCTTGGTCAGAAGTCCTTACTGTCCATTCTTTAAGTCTGATAAATACCTAGATTGAATGGTATTTATTCATGGTTGAATAATTATTTGATCAAGCCTGTGCCACATCATACCCAAGATACAGTGATAAACACAAGACCACAATGATCTTCCCCTAGTGACATGTGGGGAAACTTCCCCTGGAAGTGCTCTGGGGGCTGCATTGCCAGTGCTGAGGTTGAGTGCCACTACCTGCAGAATACTACTCATTGTCATTATTAAACCTACTGTTTGAAAGTATACTTTAATCTTTAGAGTCACTATCTCAGAGAAAACTGAATTGTCCATTTTGAAAAGATTCTTAGCAAAGCTCCCTTTATGTCCTGATTCCTCAGACTGTAGATGAAGGGGTTCAACATGGGAGTCACCACAGTGTACATCACAGCCATGACTGTCTCCTTAAAAGTAGAATTGTTGGATGAAGGGCACAAATAGAGGCCAATGATTGTCCCATAGAACAGTGAGACCACAGACAAGTGGGAGCCACAGGTAGAGAAGGCCTTGTGGATGCCCCTAGCAGAAGGGACCTTGAGGATGGAGGACACAATTCGTGTGTAAGATGAAAAGATCAAAAAAAATGGAACAATAACAACAAGCCCTCCCAAGATAATTATCACCATTTCATTAATCTGAGTGTCAGAGCAGGACAACTTGAGCAGAGCAGACATGTCACAGAAAAAGTGGGGGATCACATTATCAGCACAGAAAGACAGCCGAGCCATGAGCAGAGTATGCAACAAAGAGATGAAAGTAGTCAGCACCCAGGACAGCACCACCAGGGAGACACAGAGCTTGGGGCTCATGATGGTGGTGTAGTGCAGTGGGGAGCAGATGGCCACATAGCGGTCATAGGCCATGGCCACAAGAAGGAAGCTCTCCAGGTCTGCAAAAAACAAGAAGAAGTACATTTGGACCAGGCAGCCTGCATAGGGGATGGATGGGTCTTGGCTCTGCATGTTGTACAACATTTTTGGAATGGTTACAGAAGAGAAGCAGAGGTCAGACAAAGACAAATTGCTGAGAAACAGATACATTGGTGTGTGGAGATGAGAGTCCAACTGAATGAGGATGATGATGAGGAAATTCCCTGAAACAGTGGTAAGATACATGGCCAGGAACAGGGCATAGAACAGGTCTTGTTGATCTGGTTCAATGGGCAGGCCTTGGAGGAAGAATTCTGAAATGATACTTTGGTTTCCCATTTCCATATTGCTTTTGTTTCACCTTTTTAAAATTAATAATAATTTGTATTACAATATGAACTTATAAAAATATATACATACATATATATTCACATTTCAGAACTTTCAAAAAAGATATTTTAAAATTAAATACCCATAAGTCATAAGGATTGAATATTTTATTTGTCCTCTTCCAAATATAAAAATAAATACTTACATAGAAAGACAAATACTGTATGATCTCACTTATAAAAGAATTCTAATGAATGAAATAAATTAGTGAACAAAATAGAACCACAGGCATAGAAACATGGAACAGACTGACAATGACCAGAAAGGAGGTGTGGGGGGAATGGTGGAAAGGAGGGGAAAGGACTAGACAAAGAACATGTATGAATGACCCATGGACATAGACAATAGTGTGGGAATTGACTTTGAGAACAGGATGATGGGTCAGGGTTTGTGGATGGGATGGGCAGAGGAGGGGCAAAAGTAGAAAAATTGGGACAACTGCAATAGAATAACAATAAAAATGTCTTTAAAAAGAAAATCTATAAAAACATGTCAAGTTATGGGTCAAACTCAACCATATTCCAGAATTCTATAAGACTGTTCCATAACTGCACCATGGGTGGGGCCACATCAGTGTGATCTAGAAGTAGATAGAAAGCAGTCTACTGCATGCCTCTAGCTGAGGGATGCATCACAGAAGAAGAAAAATCTATGCCCAGTTTTTACTAATAATCTAGAAAAAAGGGAAATAAATGAATAAACTATTAAGCTGAAAATGATTAAAAAAGAGACAAATTCAAATAAATAGGATTAAGTGATTGATAAAGCTAAAAAGTATATATTAACAAATTGGAAAACAGAAAAGTAGTAAAGTGAATAAAAAATCATTTGAGCTTTTGTTTTTAAAAGATCAACAAAATAGACAAAACTGACCAATCTAATTTTTAAAAGATAAAAATAAGTATTAGAACATTAGAATTAAGAAAAAGGATATAGTCACAAAGTCAAACTTTTAAATCTTCCTAAAACTTTTGAAATAAATTTTAAAATCTGGGTGAGACATTCTCTAAACAAAGACAAACTGAAAAAATTGGCTCAATAATATATATGGCATCTAAATACATCACTAAAATAAATATTAAAGAAGTAGAAATGATATGAATCAAATTTCTGAATCAAAAATAGGAAATAAAGTGAAAAATATCTCTAATAAAAGTCCTTAGGCTAACAATAAACATTGAAAATATGCTCAACATTACTATTCATCAGGGAAATGAAAATTAAAACCATTTATTTATTTATTTATTTATTTATTTATTTATTTATTTGTTGTTCAAGTACAGTTGTCTGCATTTTCCCCCCACCACTCCCTGCCAACCCATCATCCCCATCTCCCTCCCCTGATTCCACCCCACCTTGGTTATGCCCATGTGTCCTTTATAGTTGATCCTGAAATCCCTCCCCCACCATTCTCCCCATTATCCCCTCCCACCTCCCCTCTGGTTACTGTCAGACTGTTCTTACTTTCAATGTCTCTGGTTATATTTTGCTTGCTTGTTTGTTTTGTTGATTAGGTTCCACTTAAAGGTGAGATCATATGGTATTTGTCTTTCACCACCTGGCTTAAAATCTTAAGATAATACTACACACACACTAAAATGAAAAAGATCAACAATATCAAATGTTAGCATGAATATGAAGCAATTAACACTTTCATACATCATTAGTAAGAATGTATAATAGTAAAACACTTTGCAAACCATTTGCAGTTTCTTAAAATTTAACATTTACCTACAGAAAACTCACTCCTGAAATACTCAAAATAAAGAAAAAAAGTCCCAAAAATGGTGCTTAGTCATAGCACCTAAAATTGAAAAACCCAAATGTCCATCAGCAAGAGAATGAATAAGCAAATTGTGGCATATTCATTTCAATGATATATTTACTGTATAGCAATAAATGGAAAAGAATGAACTGTTTGATTCAAATAACATGATAAATCTCAAAAACATGTTTGTTGAGTAAAAGAATTCAAATTCAGAAAGGTGTTGTATGCTACCATTTACAGTATATAAAATTCAGGAGCTGGCAAATCTAAGCTCTGGTGGTAGAAACCAGACTAGTGCGTATCCTTGGACATACATGGGTATTACTAGGAGAGGGTGTGGGGGAACCTTCTGTGGTCATATAAATGCTCTACATACTGATCTGTGCAGTGGGTACATGAGTGTAAAATTCAGTGAGCTGTACACTTAAGATTTATATTGCAGTGTCTTGAAATCATTGGTCCAGGGAACTTTTTAGATTTTTCAAACTTTCAAGGAATGAATACTCCCCAGGCTCTACAAAAGACATTCTAGACTCTAAAATTCAATAGAAAGCTACATAATTTACTTAAGAAGGAAAAAAAGTGATATGAGATATAAAATTATAGACCAATTCCACCTATGGTACTGGATGTGAAAACTGAGTGTAAAACACTAATAATTCCAGCTTTTCGTATTTGAAGTCACACTAATATGTGTAATTTAAAAATATAGGATTAAGTCATCAGAAGCAAAAAGCATTTTAAAAATATCAATACCAATTCCTGATCAAAGCTCAAAATAAAAGATTACTTCTTTAATATAATGTGTCAGGATTTGCCAAAATTGGGGCTGCATCCCATCTCTGGATGAGAGCATGCTTTCATTCTCTAGATTGCAGTGAAATGGAAATCACAGGACTCCTCACGACTTAATCATACTAAAGAATTTTGCTCTCCCTTCATTCCCATTTAACTGTAAAACCTGATGAGGGTTTTTCAACTGTTCAGCTTCAGGGCCTCAGAACTCAGAAGGGGGTTTCTTGTGCTAGACCTACCATCAAGTTCTCCTAACAACAACTGGTGGTTGTTGGCTTTGGAACAGATTGCTCTCAAACCTCTAATAGCTTCACTAACAGCAGATTATACAAACACCCAAACATCCTCTCCTGTTACCTTGTTTAGGAACCTGATGGGACAAATCAGCAAGCAAGTACCTCAGTACTCATTGGCTTCAGAACTCGTCAAACCTGGTACTAGTCAAATTTTTTTATTTATTCATGCAATTTTTAAATTACCACAAATATATTGGTAGCTGCTGTTGGAAGTTTACATATTCTATGCATTTTTTAGTCCTTCTAGCCATCAAGCAGTGTGTCATATATATAGCAGGATTCTTAAATTGTTTTATAATTTTCATATACCTTAAAAAAGCAATTTTTAAAGAAACATAATATAAATATAATATGTTGAATTTCACATAGAGATACCACTTCACACCGGTCAGAATGGCCATCATAAACAAATCAACAAACAAGTGTTGGAGAGGTTGTGGAGAAAAGAGAACCCTAGTGCACTGTTGGTGGGAATGCAGACTGGTGAAACCACTATGGAAAACAGTATGGAATTTCCTCATAAAACTAAAAATGAAACTTGCTTTGGACCTAGCAATTCCACTGCTAGGATTATATACTAAGAACTCTGAAACACCAATCCACAAGGAAAATATGCACCGCAGTATTCATAGCAACACAATTTACAATAGCCAAGTCCTGGAAGCAACCTAAGTGCCCATAGCTACTAGTCAAATTTTGATGAGAAAAAAATGTTTCAGCACTTGGTGTTTGCTTGCCATTTGTTGGAATGATGAGTACTGAGGTACCACCATATTATTTTTTAGAGATTTTTTGTTATTCTATTACAGTTGTCCCAATTTTTCACCCTTTGCCCTCCTCTGTCCATCCCACCCCCCACTCCCACAGTCAGTTCCCACACTGTTGTTCCGAGTGTGGGACTGTTGTTCCAATCCCACACTGTTGGAGGTTGGTACTCTGCATGTTCTCCTACCTCATTGCAAATATAAAGCCTATTTCTTGGAAGAAGCTTAGAGACATTAGTATCTCTGTGTGATCACAATAGCTGATCAGTTCTTTTTTTTTATTATTTTAATCATTGTTCAAGTACAGTTTTCTTCAGTTCTGACTAACTTAAGAAAAAAACACAATATTTAAGTAGGGTGTCTCAGGCCCCACATAGGGCATTTTTCTGAGAATTTTCCAACAGGCATAATAAAAATATCTATTTTTTCAAAAGTCAACCACACACCCACCAGTGCCTGCATCCTTCTCACTGATCTCCTCCCAAGTATTCCTACTCCAGACTAAGTCCATTTCCTTGTCTACCCACCCAGCTTATCACACCCCCTCAGCCTCCCACCTCAGAGGATTTGGGGGGGTGATGATGAGCCCCAAACTCATTCAAGCCCGTGTTCCATGCCTGCCTCAGTCTGGGGACTGTTTAGGCCCACAGGGCTTGTTCACACTGCAGAATGACATGAAGGTCTGACTTGCTGAAGATTAGAAGGCAGTAGAATTTCTCTCACCACCTACAGGCACTAAACCCTATCCCCCCAAAGCTTTGGATCCACTTCCTGAGTCTGGGACTACTGGGAATATGGCTCTTCCAGTTAGATTTCTTTGTTACTTAAATTAATCCTACCCTGACCCACATAAAAATCTTTTCTCTTTTCTCATTTAAGACTGTATTGACCCAGGGGATATTAGTCAGGGAAATAAGAGAGGGGAATAGAATTGAGATGAACATTCTGGGCATAGCAGGGGAGGCAGCTGAGATTGGGATGGCCCCAACATGACATCCACAGTATTGAAGTGCTAAAACCCCAGAGCCAGTCAACCTGGATTTACCATACTACACCCATACTAGCTTCATGACCTTGGCCAAGGACTTAACCTCCCTTAACATGAATTCTCTGGTCAGCTTAATAGGAATACAAGTATCTTATTTATCACACCAAAGAAAGAAAAAAAATGCATGTAAAAAACTTGTCAGAGTGGCATTTGTAAGACTTAATGTTATCATCATCACTTTTTGTGATGAAGATGCAATACTTTCCAAGTTCCCCTGTCCAAATCTGCATGTCTGCAATGCACCCAGGGCCTTGCTGATGGTAGAGAAGGTTTGGAGGAGTGCCATGGGAGGGAAGAAGCTACTGGTCCAGAAGGAACAGATTGCAACTTAAATAGTGAGGATTTTCTCCCAATTTATGAGTTGAATCTATCCATCCCTAAATATATTATTAGAATGCTCTGTAGAGGATGAGGAAAGCTGGCTTCATGGAAAGAGTCTCCCACGATGGTCCCTTACACTCTGTTTACCTGGCCCCTAAGCAAATATTCAGGAGCTAAAAGATGTCAGACTCCATCATTTACTGGCCTGGACCTTGGCAAATTGCTGAAGTGTTCCAGCTTTGCACTCCACCATCAGCAACCCCACACATCTCACAGAATTGTGGGTTCAGAGTGATCAATATTTGTGAAGTACAAAATACTACACAAATATATAATTTATCAGTTCCATTAACAGCTCGGGTGATTCTCAATCACACTGGGAGGTGGAAAACACTGTTGAGTAGGGGAAACAATGAGGATGATGACTTCTAAATCATCCTGCAAGAGTTGCACTAGAGAGTTGTGGAATCTTCATATCTGTTAAGGGGGACTTTAGAAAAACTACCTCTTCTGAATTCCCTCCAAGCTTACCCAGCTTGTCTGAATGTGGCTTCAGAGGCTGCTTCCAGTGTGCTACCTTCATGTCATGCATTTTCAGCCAGAATCCCTGCCATTGCATTTTGACTCTTTTCTCTTCTACAATGCCCCTAGGGTCCCTAGGTCCCAAAGAAATTTATTAGTAGCAAAGCTGGTGCTTGCCCGTGCCCTGCCTTACTCCTGCACATTTCTGAATAAATCATATCCAGAGACAGAATTCTGGATTCACCACTAGTCTGACCTTCTCAAGGAAGCTTTTCTTGACTGTCACAGCCCATGTGAATATTGCCCTTCCCCATCTTCTGTAGTACCTGGGCTTCTACGATGGTTACCAGTATCAAATACTGCAGCACTTGATCACCACTGTTTTATGTTGTCCAATGATTGCTTCTACATATGCCAACCTTCTCTCCTCATCTGGACTTTAAGCTCCATGATAGCAAGCAACGTGTTGATCAGTTCACCCAGGCAATACTTAATCCATTAGTTCATTAATGCATTCCTTCAAGAAATATTTACTGAGTGACTACCATGTGCAAAGCACTGAGCCATGTGTTGTGGTACAACTGTGGTGAGGTGGACAGGTCCCTGCCCTCAGACAGCTGACAGGCTAGCTGGCAGCCATGACGCTAAATAAGCTACTACCAAGTATTACAAATGCTATCAGAGGAGAAATACAGGATGTGATAAGAATACATATCAAGGATACCTAACCTCATCCAGCAGGGCAGGGAAGACATTTTTTTCATCTCACAAAAAACCATAACTTTATTAATAATAGAAACAATATACATTTCTTTTTTTTTAAGATTTTCTTTATTTATTTTTAGAGAGGGGAGAGAGAGAGAGAGAGAGAGAGAGAGAGAGAGAGAGAGAGATCAGTGTGCGGTTGCTGGGGGTCATGGCCTGCAACCCAGGCATGTGCCCTGACTGGGAATCGAACCTGCAGTGCCTGGTTCACAGCCCGTGCTCAATCCACTGAGCTACGCCAGCCAGGGCGAAACAATATACATTTCAAACCAACCTTCAGGACTCTTTTGAAACACCAAAAAAAGGTTCTCATTTTTCAGATGGTTACATTGTTAATTTCATAACAGCATTTACGATATCACTACTGCTGTTCCCCAGGGCTCAGACTGCCTTTACTCTCCACACATTTGCTTCTGACTTGACCAGTTCTACATCCTTAATTTCCACATGTTTTTTGTCCACCTCTTCCTCTTCACTGTCCTCTTTTTTATTGAATTGATTGGTGTGGCATTGGTTAATAAAATCATATTGGTTTCAGGGGTACAATTTTATAATACATCATCTGTGTTCATTCATTCTGCTCTTGTATAGTTGGAGCCTATGTGTTTTCTTGAATGTTTGTGACAGCTTCACCTTGAACTTTGAATTTCTCAGCAACTGCTAGCTGTGGTTGCTGAAAGAAATCCTCTCTCTTGGTTCCCCCTAAATGATGTAGGTGTCTGAAGCTGGGCTCTTGTAGACATCTGGTTTTGTGATACAAAGAGAATATTCTTAGATTTCCAGAGAGGGTCCCTGATAACCCCTGTAAACTGTCAAAGACCCAGTTTGGACAGAGCCTTCCATGCCCTTTTTTCCATCAGGCTCTGATTGGCTTTACTGACAGGTTCCTCATCGATTTCAGCCTCAGCCACCCGCTGGGCTTGTTGTGTCGCTGCCTGTGTGGGATCTTGTTCCTCCAGCTCTGGTGCTGCTTCCTCACTGTGAGATTCTGTTCCAGAGCTTGTCTGAGCCTGGGGCTGTGGCAACTCCTGCTCTGTAGCAGGGATGGTTTCTGCAACTTTGCTGGGAATTTCGTGAAGGGAACACAGAACCAAGATGGCAGCAGAGAGAGTGAGCAAGAGCATTGCCCACCCCTTGCTGTGAAAGACAAAACACTCTTCTTTTTTTCCTTTTTTTTCAATAAAGCTTAAGTGGAATATGAGCAGTCTACTAAGAAAAGGGAATGAAAGTGTCCAGAGAGAAGAAATAGCATGTGGAAAAGCCCAGAAGTGAAAGAGCCTGGAGTTTTTACAAAGTTAGGGAAGTTCAGTGTGGCTGAGGTGCAGTGTGCTGCTGGCAGGAGGGCAGAGGGTGGAGAGCAGGAGGGTGAGTGATGTAGTTTAGTGACTCCTCTCGAAGGTAATCATGGGATTACCATGTTGCTCAGCAATCCTACTCCTAGGTGCATACCTACAAAAACAGGTACAACCACCCCTTGCTATATCACGGTTCACTTATTGCGGCTTCACTGTATCACAGGTTACCGTGAAAATCCGCAATACAGTGAAGCCACAGTAAATGAACCGAGATATAGCGAGGGACAACTGTATACTTCACTGGTGAGTACCCATATAGAATTTTATATGTTGTTAAAATTACGTAGGTTTAAGAGTATAGAAAGTGTTTAAGAGCATATGAAGTGTTTATAAGAGAGTGGGAAAGATTTATAGGAATATGGGAAGCGTTTATAAAGCCTTAAAATATATATAAACAATAAAATAAATATAATGCCGCTACTTCATGGATTTTCACCTATTGCAGGGGTCTCTGGTAACTCCCGTGATAGGTGAGGGATCACTGTATTCAAACTAATATGTGTACATGAATGTTCATAGCAGCACTGTTTACAGTAGGCTCAAGGAACAAACAACCATCAACTGATGATGAAATAAATAAAATGTGGTGTGTCCATACAATGCGAGATTATTCAGCAATGAAAATAAGTGAAGTACTGATACATCTTACAATACATAATGAACACATTATGCCAGTTGAAACATGCTAGGAATAAAACCCACATGTTACATGTTATATGTTACATGTTCTGTTTATATGGAATATCAAGAACAGACAAATCCACAGAGACACAGATTGGTGACTGCTAGAGGGAAATGGGTAGTGGTTGTCAATGGGCATGGGGTTTCCTTGAGAGTAATGAAGGTTCTGACATTGATTATGGTGGTTGCACAAGTCTGTAAATACACAAAAAACTACTTAAGTTTATACTTTAAATGGGTGAATAGCATGGTATATAAATTGTATGTTAATAAATCTCATATAAACAAGGTCTTTATCATTGGGGAAATGTATATACTGATTTTATATTAAATATGTGTATTAATGTTAATTTTTGGTTATAAAAATAGTATCATAATTATGTATCAGAATGTTCTTCTTTCTAGGAGAGTCTGAATGCTGAATTTAGTGGCTACATATCTTGATGTCTGAAAATTATCTTGAATGGCTCAATTATTGTAAAAAAAGGAAAAGGAGAAGAAAGAGGGAGAGACAATAAGAAGAGGAAGAGAGGCAGTGAGGGAGTGAGAGAAAGAGGTTGATACATGATAAATATGAACAAATGAAATGTAGACAGATTTGAAAAATTGATAAAGTATAAGAAAAACTGATTTGAAATCAGAGAGAAAGAAGGAGCTTATACCCTTTGTGACAGCATGGATGGAATTGGAGAGCATTATGCTAAGTGAAATAAGCCAGGTGGTGAGGGACAAATACCATATGATCTCACCTTTAACTGGAACATAATCAACAAAAGAAAAAAGAAAACAAAATATAACCAGAGTCATTGAAAATAAGAACAGTAGTCCTGGCTGGCGTAGCTCAGTGGATTGAGCGTGGGCTGTGAACCAAAGCATCGCAGGTTCAATTCCCAGTCAGGGCACATGCCTGGGTTGCAAGCCACAGCCCTGAGCAACTGCACATTGATGTTTCTCTCTCTCTCACTCTCTCTCTCCCTCTCCCTCTCCCTCTCTCTCTCTCTCTCTCCCTTCCCTCCCTCTCTAAAAATAAATAAATAAAATCTTTTTTAAAAAAAGAAAATAAGAACAATCTAACAATAGCCAGAGGGGAGGGGACAGTGGGGAGAAGGGTTTTCAGGAACTACTATAAAGGACACATGGACAAAACCAAGGGGGAGGGTGGAGGCAAGGGAGAGAGGTGGGTTTGGAGGGGGTGAAGGGAGGGGTGGGGAGAAAATACAGACAACTTTAATTGAACAACAATAAAATAATTTTAAAAATAAAATAAAATAAACCCATAACTTTCATTTTGAATGTCACAGGTTTGATAACATAGGATTTCATTTTTTTTCAACCTATGAATTCAAGCATACATATTGTTTCTGCACTAATAATGTTTCTAGAAGCTTAACATTATAAATTCTGTTTTTCTTTTTAATTTGTAAAAACAAAGTTATCATTCATGTATAGATAGATTGTAGTACATAAATTTCAAACCTGCTATAAAAATTATTAGCCTGGACTTCCGGCAAGATGGAGGAATAGGTGGACGCACCGTACCTCCTCACACAACCAAGATTAGAACAACAACAATTTACAGCCAGAATAACACTCAGAACTGGCACAGCATTTATCTGAATGGAAGTCGGACAGCCAAGAAGTTGAAGTAGACCCGTACAACCAGACTGGTAAGCGGGACCAAGAGGATGAGCCCGGAGGATGGGAAAACTTGGTGCAAAATCAGCATGAAAGCTATCCAGCACGCAAGAACACAGCGGTGGTCCCTGAGTACGCAAGCTGTGGCTGGCAGACCCAGTGAGGCAGCGATTATGGACCAGGGCAGAGCTCACAGCCCAGGATCCCAGAGATGGGACTGAGATCCCAGGAGAACGGAACTACCACCATTGTTTCCTCCCATCCCCACTCCCGCACCCGCCCCCACATATAACGTCACAATCTAGCGACTGGGGTGCCCAGCCCTGATGAACACCTAAGGCTCCACCCCTCATTGTAACAAGAGCGACCAGACCAAAAAAAAAAAAGAGAGAGAGAGAGAGCGATGGCTCAAATAGAAGAACAAATCAGTGCCCCAGAACTCATCCTTTTGAGTGACCAAGAAATAACTAACCTATCAGATGCACAGTTCAAAACACTGGTGATCAGAAAGCTCATGGAATTGATTGATTTTGGGTGTAAATTAGATGAAAAGATGCAGGATACCATAAAAGAGATGCAGGAAGATACACAGAAGACAGCCAATAGTGAAGGGAAGGAAACTGGGTCTCAAAACAATACAGTGGACCAGAAGGAAGATAGAATCAACCAAGTAGGAAAGCATGATGAAATAAGAATTCAAAAAAAAAAAACTAGGAGAAGCTTAAGAGCATCCAGGACATCTGTAAACATTCCAACATCTGAATTATAGGGGTACCAGAAGGGGAAGGGGAAAAGCAACAAATTGAGCATGTATTTGAACAAATAATAAAGGAGAATTTCCCCAATCTGGCAAAAAAATTGTCTTCCAAGAAATACAGGAAGCTCAGAGAGCCCCAAAGAAGTTGGACCCAAGAAGAAACACACCAAGGCACATCATAATTACATTAGCTAAGGTAAAAACGAAGGAGAGAATCCTAGAAGCAGCAAGAGATAAGGGGACAGTCACCTACAAAGGAGTTCCCATCAGACTGTCAGCAGATTTCTCAAAAGAGACCTTACAGGCAAGAAGGGGCTGGAAAGAAATATTCCAAGTCATGAAAGACAAGGACCTACATCCCAGATTGCTCTATCCAGCAAAGCTTTCATTTAGAATGGAAGGGCAGATAAAGTGCTTCTCAGATAAGGTCAAGTTAAAGGAGTTCATCATCACCAAGCCCCTATTTTATGAAATGCTAAAGGGACTTATCTAAGAAAAGAAGATAAAGAAAAAACATGTATAGTAAAAAGACAGCAAACTCACAATTATTAACAACCACACCTAAAGCAAAACCAAAAGAAAATAAGCAAACAACTAGAACAGGAACAGAACCATAGAAATGGAGGGTTAGCAACAGGAGGGTGGGAGGAGAAGAGAGGGGGAAAAGGTATAGAGAATAAGTAGCATAGAACGTAGGTTGAAAATAGATAAGGGGAGGGCAAGAATAGTATGGGAAATGTAGAAGCTAAAGAACTCATAAGTATGACACATGGACATGAACTAAAGAGGGGGAATGTGGGTGGGAGAGGGTGTACAGGGTGGAGGGGAGAGAAGGGGGGAAATGGGACAACTGTAATAGCATAATCAATAAAATATATTTAAAAAAATAAAAATAAAAATGCTCAAAAAAATTATTAGCCTTACTAGAGAACAAGAAAAAAGTGCAACAATAATAATATCCAAGATATAATAGCAGAAAACTCTCTTGAAATGAAGAAAGGTACAGACTTGTAAATCAAAAGGGATTTTCTGTGTTATTGTTATTAAAAAGCTGTAACAAAAGTCAGTTGATACAAAAGTAAAATCTAATGAAGTTATTCAATTTCATGTTTAGGGAAATAATCCTGTAAATTTCGGGGGGGGAAGAAGATGGCCACTTTAGGGTGGAGGAAAGTGGGAGTAGTCAGCCTTACCTCAGATTTTTCCACAGCTATTTTTGAGAATGGATTTTAAGTGGGAATGCAGATGTCCACAAAATTCTGTACCTAGCCAACTTGTCCTTCAGGTATAAGCACACATCCAAAAGGAAAATCTAAAATGTGAAAATTCAATAAAGGTAGTATTCATGTACAATTCTTATTTTAAAAATGACTTAAAGATGTAATCTAAAAAATGAATTAATCAAAATAAAGAATTCAAAAATTAAAAACTCATAGCAGTGAAATAGTGGTGGGGAGAATTCTGTTTAACATAAACAATAACAAAGTAAGAAAAGTATTATGATAATAAATTCCAACAGCATGTTTTGTCTTTTAATAGCAAAGTTTGACTTAAGGCAAAAAGAATCAAAGACATCCAAATTCATTGCTATAATAAAGGGAATAAAATGGTCCCTTCTGGATAAGGTCAGGTTAGAAAGGACACTACGTGTACATACGAGAATACATCAGGAAAAATGATGTAATAGAGATAGGACGATGTAAACATTTGAATAAGGATAGGTAAGTGGGAAATATATAGGTCAATGGAACAGAGTAGAGAGTGCAGAAATAGATGCACCTATACATGGTCAGTTGACTTTATACAAAGGTACCCAAGTAATTCAGTGAGGGGGAAAGATGTCATTTTTCAACTATTCATAATCTTCCAAAACTGGATACAACAATGTCTAACAAAAGATAAATGACTGACTGACTGAATGAATGAATGAACTGTGCTATATTTACACAATGAAATACTACTCAGTAACAAAAATAATTTTATACCTAATCTACAAAACATTCTGCAATGCTAAAGACATCAGATACAAATGCATACATACTAAATGATTCCATTTATGTGAAGTAGAAAATCAGGCACATCTAATCTATAATAGTAATCCAAATACATAAAATAGTACAACAGGTCAGTGGTAGGGAATGGAAGATTAATTGCAAGGGGACACAGTGAATCATGAGGTGATGGAATTATTAGAGACATGGATTAGGGTAGAGGTTACATGGATGTTATAATTGTCAAAATTTATTGAACTGTACACTTAACATGGGTACATTTTCTCATGTGTAAATTACACTTCAAGAAAATTGGAATGTACCTGAGTGCTCTTAATCCCACATCCTTGCTATCACCACAGGAGCTCAATCATTTATAAATTTGTCAATTACATAATCATTCAATTATCACTTGTTCATTTAACTTGGATTTTTCTGATAACATTGAAGTTGAAGATTTTTTCAAATTGTTTAATCTTTATTAGTTTTCTGTTAATATTATTTGTACATTTTTCTATTCAGTAGTTTGTTTTATTCTTATATTGTTTGTAGGATTCGTTGCATACTCTGAATTTTAATCTTGTATCTGTCAGGCATGTTACAGTCTGTCACTTCTCTTTCAAATTTGCTTATGTTATCATTTGTCCTAGAAAAGTTCCTTATTTTTATGAGGTAAAATATGTCAAACTTACATCAAAATAAGCTTGTTGTTTCAATTAAATTAATTCCATTGAGAATTTTTCTTTAGATGACATTGAATGTGTTTGAGGAGAACTGATGATGTTAAAATATTGAGTTTACATAGCTCATCAAAATGCACAACTTTAATTGAATTGATCTCATTGTATAAAAATTACTCTTCAAAAAACTGTTTACAATAAGACACCTTTTCTATGGTCATTGTATTATGTTCCTTTATTGTGGTATTATTTGATGTATTTCAGTAAAGTTTTAATGTTTTCTTCTTATAGTTCTTGCACCTAATTTTCATTGCTATTGAGAATCAGATCTATTTTTCATGGCCTTTTTAATCAGATTTCTCTAGTATAGAGGAAAGTAATTTAATTTAAATATTAATTTTTATTTTTCCACTGATTTGTCTGTAATAGAATTTTATCTATTATAACAACTAGTGTCACTGTTTCATGGAGAATAATAAAATATTTCAGGAAATATAATATTAAATAAATATTATAAATATTATAAACAAATATATAATGCAAGATTATAAGCTATAATCTACTTTTGTGAATATATGTACATATACAGAAGTGGCTGTTTGGGTAACTGGGTGGAAAGTAACATATATCAAAGTACAGAATAAAGGACAAAGAGCAGACTTGGAGGAACATAAAGAGTTTCACATTGTGCATGTTGAGGTTGAACTGCTCATAGACCCTCACATGGAGATATCCAGTAGCCAGATGAGAATATCAGCAGGGAGCTCTGGATAAAGATCTGAGCTTCACATAGAAATGTGGCAATTACCAGAATATACAAGATTAAAGTGGTGAGTTTGGATGCCATCACTCAGAGAAGACAACTAAGGATGCAAATGGGCCAAGGTTGGAAACCTAGCACATGGCACAGATGGAGCTAAGAGGTCTTTCTTTTTTTTTAATGGCTGCTTCCCTTCTCACTGAAATTGAAGAAAATGAGAAGAATCCATAGAATCACATAGTCTGGGATCTTACATAGACTCAACAATTGACACACTGTGTGACTTAGTGAGGAATTGAAATGGTGATAATATCTTCTATACTTCCTTAGTGTTGTCATAAGGGCAGAATGAAAATCTAGCTATAAAGTATTTTTAGGAAGTCTGAACTACCAAACAGAAAAGAAGCATCCTTCCCTTCTTGATTTGTATATCAGCTTCTACCTTGTTTCTCCATTACTGGAGAAATAAATTGTAATGTCCCCAAAGTTTATTATTCCCAGGAAAAGACAAAATCCACTCTTGTGGTAAAAGGATTAGAAAAATCAGCTTCAGGTCAGAAAACACAAGCTACACACAAAAGTAGACCTCTTTTGTACAAAAAAAAAGAGGAAGAAAATGGCTAAGAGATAAACCATGTGAACTTGTGAAGATTTATGTGAGAGGCATTTACTAGGAAGCTGGGAGGTTGAGATATTTGGATCTTATTTAGTATTGACCTAAGAGTAAAGAAAATCATTTTAAAATGATACCACAACCAAAACAGAGTTCTGGTTTTAAACTGGTAATATCGTATAATAAATTAGTTAAAAATGTAAGCCATGAAAATCACTTAAAATAGTACTTCTTTTTTATGAAAATTACCAGATTTTTATTTTTTATATTGTTATTCAAATACAGTCATCTCCATTTTCCCCCACCACACTCACCCACCGCAACAACCACCACCTCCCACCCATCATCCTACACCTCCTTCGGCTTTGTCCATGGGTACTTTATACATGTTCCTTGATGACCCTTCCCCTTCTTCCCCTTGTTACCCCTCCCACATCCCCTCTGGTTACTGTCAATTTGTTCTTCATTTGAATGTTTCTGGTTACATTTTGCTTGCTTGTTGGTTTTGTTGATTATGTTCCACTTATGGGTGAGATCATATGGTATTTGAAATAATACCTGGCTTATTTCACTAAGCATAATACTCTCCAGTTCTGTCCATGCTGTCACAAAGGGTAGGAGCTCCTTTCTTTCTGCTACATAGTATTCCATTGTGTAAATGTACCATAGTTTTTTTGTCCACTCATTAACTGATAGGCACTTAGGTTGTTTCCAGCACTTGGTTATTTTAAATTGTGCTGCTATGAACATTGGGGTGCATAGGTTCTTTTGGATTGCTGTTTCAGGGTTCTTAGGATATAATCAAAGCAGTGAAATTGCTGGGTCAAAAGGCAGTTCCATATTTAGTTTTCTGAGGAAATTCCATACTGTTTTCCACAGTGGCTGCACCAGTCTGCATTCCCACCAACAGTGTTCCAGGGTTCCCTTTGCTCTGCAAGCTCTCCAAAATTTATTGTTTGTTGATTTGTTTATTATGGCCATTCTGCCCCATGTGAAGTGATATCTCGTGGAGGTTTTAATGTGCATTTCTCTGACGGCAAGTGATGCTTAAACCATGCTTTGCCAAGTCCCCTGGGGAAGATAAAGGGGAAGGCCTAATCAGGTGTCACAAAGACCTCCCTACCTAGTTCACCTGTGAAGTTCTGAGTCATCTGTTTAACATATTGAACAAATGTGTAGCACATCATTTTAACTAACATTAACATGGTGAGGAAAAATATCTCAAATGAGAATTCAATATATGTACATCTACTGAATAAAATTACGTATAGTCATATACAACAAGAAAATATCTTTTTACAAAAGACTCTTCCCAGAGCTCCCTTCATGTCTCTGTTCCTCAGGCTATAGATGAAGGGGTTCAGCATGGGGGTCACCACAGTGTACATCATAGCCATTACCATTTCCTTAACAATAGAGTTATCTCCTGATGGGCAGAAATAGAGACCAATAATTGTTCCATAGAACAGTGACACCACAGACAGGTGGGATCCACAGGTGGAGAAGGCCTTGCAGATGCCTTGAGCAGAAGGGACCTTGAGGATGGAGGACACAATTCGTGCATAGGACATGATGATGAGTAGGAATGGGATGACAACAATGAGCCCTCCAACAAAAAAGATCACCAATTCATTAACTCGAGTATCAGTGCAAGACAGCTTCAGCAGAGCAGAGATGTCACAGAAAAAGTGGAAGATCTTGTTGTCAGCACAAAAATGCAGTCTATCCATGAGAAGAGTGTGTAACAGGGCATGCAATGTGGTCACCACCCAGGACAGCACCACCAGGGAAACACAGAGCTTGGGACTCATGATGGTGGCATAGTGCAAGGGGGAGCAGATGGCCACATAGCGGTCATAGGCCATGGCCACAAGAATGAAGCTCTCCAGGTCTGCAAAAAACAGGTAGAAGTACATTTGTGCCAAACAGCCTGCATAGGGGATGGATGGAACTTGCCTCTGCATGTTCTGCAGCAACTTGGGCATTGTGACAGAGGAAAAGCAGAGGTCAGAGAAAGACAAGTTACTGAGAAAGAAATACATGGGTGTGTGGAGGTGAGAGTCCAGGTGAATAAGCACAATGATGAGGAGGTTCCCCAGGGTGGTGGTAAGATACATGGCCAGGAACAGGGCATAGAACAGGTTTCTCTGCTCTGGCTCGATGGGCAGTCCGAGGAGAAGGAACTCTGTGAGGATGGTTTGATTCCTTCCTGCCATAGCTGTCTCCAGTATCTTTAGAAAGAAATGATAGTGTCCACTGAAATTTGAATTTAAAAATGAGTACATTTCTAGGATGGTATTTTAGGCACTCTACAAAAACACTTTATATATCACCTTTTCACAATACTTACAATCTCTGTTCTCCAAATCTCTATAATCAGAACTTCCATGATAAAAAATGACTTTTTTTACTACTTTTTCATACATAACAATGTTCCAACTTATTTAAAACAATCTTCTCCATTAGCTTCTGAGACACATAATCTAAATCAGTATTCCTCAAACCTACCTGGCCAGACCCTCTCAGGAACTATGACTTGCTGCTGCTCAATCAATATCTTACATGATGGTGTTCCTCTGGGCTTTTTCCTAAACACTGTTCAATTCTATACATACTACGCAGAAAAACTTATCTACTCCACAGACTTAAATTACCCTTTAAGCCTCAGATGTAGATGTCTCTCTCACCTATAAAAAGGGATATTCAGTTGCTTAATGATTGTCTTTCCTTGGATGTATTATAGGCATTTAAGCAATTTTAAATATGTTTATTGATTTTAGAGAGAAATGGAGGGAGGGAAAAGTGAGGGGGGAGAGGAGAGACAGAGAAGGAGAGACAAAGAAGGAGAGGGAGGCGGGGGGGAGAGAGAGAGAGAGAGAGAGAGAGAGAGAGAGAGAGAGAGAGAGAGAGAGAGAGAGAGAGAGGGAGATTGTTTCCCATATGTGTTCCAACCAGGGACTGAACCCTGCCAACGTTATGTGGGCTGACGAGAAATGGAACCTCCAACGTTTTGGTGTATGGAACAATGTTCCAACCAACTGAGCCACACCAGCCAGGGCTATCATAGGCATTTTAAGTTTAATAAATCCCAGAAGAAAATTACCATCTCACCCTGCCCCACTCCCAATCTCCCCTCCTCTAATTCTCCACATCTCATTGAAAGAGTTCCATGCTCTCCAGTCATAAAGCTGAGAGTTCTCTTTCATTCCCATCTGTCTCTCATCTTCAACATCCATCTGTGAGCAATTCCAATAGATTCTACCACTTAATTCTCATTCATCCATTCCTTTCCTCAACTCTCACTATCCTAAACCAACTGACTTCGTATCTCATCTATACTTTTGAAACAGCTCTTCAGTCATATTCCTGCTTCATGCTGGAACCTTACTTCTTAAGTATCTTTCAGTCTCACTGTGGCATTCTAAGATGGAAACCTGACCATCATTCTCCCTAAAGTCTTCATAGATCCCCATTGTTCTTAAGATACAGGAAAATTCCTTTCAAACACGCTTCATCTTTTTCACCCATCCAGTGAAGGGGAATATAGTCAATAATGTTGTGGAAACTATTCACAGTGACAGATGCCTACTGGACTGTGTGGTGATCACATTGTAAGGTATATGAATGTCAAGTCACTGTATTAGACACACAAAACTAATATAATATTTTAAACCAACTATATTTATTTTTGTGAATCAGTAGAAACAAACAACAGAGTCATTCCCAAGGACTTCAGATGCTGACATTGAGGATCAAAGTATAAAATTTCTACAAATGAATATTTATGAAAGTAGAAGATACAATCACAATGTTACCGACTGCTTTTTCACTTAACAATTTTTCATGATCATTTTCCTATATGTATTTAAATTAGGAAGTGCTCATGTCGTGACCCATTCTACCACCACAGCTTCATCTGGCCCCTCAATGCACTCCCACACCTCTCTCTGATACTGCTGGGCTTCAATGTGGCAATTTTTTGCCTCCACCTTTCTGCACTTACTTCTCCTCCTGCCTAACATCTTCCTACCTCTGCACCCTCTTCACCAGGTTTTCCCTTACATATCCTGTAGGTATGTTATATGTCACCTACTAAGCTAAACCTTTTCTGTCTCCCCACAGGTGAGCACCACTGCTGTGTTTCATGGCACACTGTGCTTGTCCCCATTGGGATTATTTGTTCACAGCTGTCTTCCCTGCCAGATTGTAAGATCCATGCAGGAAAGGCCATGTCTCCTCAACTGCTCCTGGTGCAATGCCTCCATGTGGTCCATGCTTCACAAATATTTATTGGCTGTGCTTCAGGCTGAGACCTGCATTTCTCCAACTTTAAAGGAAACAGAAGTCCTTTCAAGTAAAAGTCACTACTCCTGCTACATTTTCACAGGGCAAAAAGTCTCTAGCCTCAACCATGTAACACTAAATATGACACTTGATGATAGAATTTGTTAATGTAATTTTGTGCCCATAGAAAATGTTAGGGTACCTCAGATTCACTACTTCAGTCACTAGTATAGAAATAGGGGGAGGCAGGTAGGTAGGTGGGTAGGTAGGTAGATAATAGATAGATAGATAGATAGATAGATAGATAGATAGATAATCTCCCTTGGTTCTATTTCTCTGGAGCACTCTAAGACACCTTAGTGTGCCTCAAAGCAGAGAAAACAGAGGAGAAGCACTGAGAGATGTGAGAGGCTCCTTCAATAAAGACACAACTGAGTGCATTTGCTGGGATTTTCACCCTTCATGCCATTCGATCCAGCCATAGTAATGGTTCTCACACTTGGACTCCGTGTACTAGTAATACAGTGGAGAAAAGCATCCAAGACAAACCATGTATCTGGTTTCTCTGAATTTTGTTTCCAGGTAGATTAAAGGGACCTGACTCCTGTGACAGTAGTATGACTGGAGATGACAAACAGGAGGCAGAACTTGAAGGTGCTGCCACTGATGATGCAATGAGCCTCTCATCTTCTTCACCCAGTAAGTCAGTAGTTCTCTGCCTACTTGCACATGAAAAATCATGTAGGCAGTGCTTCTGAAATTAATGTCCATGCAAATCACCTGGGAGTTCTAGTGAAACACTGATTCTGATTATGTAAGAAGTAGCTACTGTTCAAAGTAGCACTTTGAAAAGGATGCCCATCCTTGTTGTCTAGGGATGATATAGTGGGCTGCAATTATGTATGATACTATTAAAAATAAAGATCACTGGTCTCCCTCAGATAAATTTAATCACAATAGCTGAGATGGGGCCTGTGCAAAGATTTTTAAAGCTCGGGGTGGTTCTGAAATAAAGCAAGGGCTGGAACCGTTGCATTAAAGCCTACCTCAAAACTGTCATTATATTAAAATTATATTATATGGTTGAAATGCATTCCACAGGAACAGACATTTATGAATGCTATTACTAATTAAAAGATTGTAACTGATGGATATAAATCAAAATATTTTATATTTATTTATTTTACTGTATTTTTAGAGAGAAAGGGAGGGAGGGAGAGAGAGAGAGAAAGATAGAAACAGAGAGAGAAACACTGATTTGTTGTCACACTTATTGATGCATTCATTGGTTGATTCTGTGTGTGCCCTGACCAGGGATTGAACCATCAATGTTGGCACATATAGATGATGCTCTAATCAATGAGCTACTCTTCCACAGTATTAATCAAAATATTGTAGAATTTGGGGAAGTCTTGGGAGGCTGAGAAGTGAAGGAGTGAAGGAATATCATACCTGAAAGCTCCCCTGCCAAACATCACACAGCCTGGGAATTAAGATGCTCCAGTAGGAAGGACCCTAACAGACCAGCTCATTCATCCTCGGCCCAACTTACCCAGGCTACCTGATGGTGATTCCAGGACCCTCGCCTGAGATCCTGTTCCCATTTATTCACTGAGGCATGTGAAGTAACAGCCTCTGTAGTTGTCACCTGTGCTGCAACATCCCTTCTCACATCTCCCATTCTATACCTCCTTTGGTCTCAGGAGACTGGGATCCCAGAGGAGGCTAGATCCTGGAGGAATTCATTAAAAGAAAAGTAATTACCAAGGATCTCTCAGGACAAATGTTCTCAGAACCTCTTTAAAAAGTGACTGATTGTAGTCACTGACCACACTGGACTATGCTTGGGATGGGGAGGGGGTGGAATATGGAGAAGCCTGTGTATGGATGCTTAAACACTGCTTGCTTAGGGAATGGACAGTAGTCCTGTAGGGCAGAAGCCTAATTTTCAGAGGTGATAGAGGAGGGTGGTGTTTGGAGAAGACATGAAAACTACAGGGGCCTGAGTGAGAATATCCTAAATTATCCTAGAAGTGTAGGAGACCTTACCTGGTGGGCAATTAGAAGCGATCAGTGTTCTTTAAGCAAAGTGCCACAAAAGATACACTTTGCAAAGATTCTCAGGGTGGTGGGATCTCTCACTCCAACCCAATTCACCAAAAAGACACCCAAGGGGAAAGACACATTTACAGCAAACAAGTATTAGATCTCTATGACCCAACCATATGCGTGTATGTGGAAGAGACAAGGACAAGGAAAAAGATAAACTCTCCCAGTTCATGTTCAATCTTCCTCAAGCCTAGATCAATAAGGAAGTCCAGTTTGAATCCCACCAAGGTACATCTATTCCCTTACCTCTCTAAGAAAACCTTAATATGCCTGCTGCCACCATCATCTCTACTACCATACTGATCCTACTGTGCCAGGCTGATCCTAGTCTCTAGCTCTTCCTTAAGTTGCAGTTGATGGCAAGACCATGGTTGACAACCATAACTCCACCTTTCACCACACATTCCATGTTCTTGGCCATCATCTCAGCTGGATTGGGTTCTTTACATAGTGATATTGTGAAGACCTTCATTTCTAGGGAATCTGCATCCTCACTGATCCTGTCTTTATTGGGTTATTAATAGTTTTCACTGACATTCATTATTAAGTGTAAAAACACTAGGTGACACCCAAAGAATATCTCAGAATTTCAGACATGGTACTTAAGGAAGTTTCCTTCTGTTCCACGTTTGGTGAAATTTTAATCGCAAATTGTTTAAATTCATGTTAAAGTTTTTGTCAGAGGCTTTTTCTGCACCAGTTGAGATGATCTCTCTTCTTTGGGTAAATTTTCCTTTTTAATAGCAAATGGCCACTTGGTAGCAATGTGACAACACACATGTCTACAGAAACATAGTTTGGAATATATCTTTAATTATGGGGTTTGAAGTCTCACACCATTTTTTATCATACTTTTTTTCATTTAGTTTGTTGATATAACCAAACTTAGATTTAAATTACTTTTATTTTAGCAACATAGGTTATTAAAATTTTATGTTTCAAGTGTATAATTCTATAATATATTTCACCCCTTGAAATAGGATGTCATGGGAAATTTCTCAGTACACATAAAAATATATAGGTATCTGATCCATGTTAAGTGAATGGTATAGTGTGTGAGCTATGATAGACTGAGATTCTTTTTCACATATGGAAATACAATTCTTCAAGTACTGATGGTTGAGAGACTATTTTCCACTGAGTTGTCTTTACATCTTTATTGGTAATCAATGGACAATAATTGCTTTGGACAAATCAATTGCTTTGAGTCCTGGGTTCCTTCCTGTCACTGTTGGTTCCCTAAATATTTTGCTTTATTTCATTTTGGGTGTCTTTTATTTGTTTTTTTTTTCATTTTTCAACCAATCTCAATCAGATCTGTGAGCATTTTGATTACCAGGACTTATAATTCTCCATCACATAGGTTGGCTATCTCCTTGTTGCTTAGTTCTGATGTTTTGCTCTGTTTTTTCATTTGGGCCATATTTCTTTGTCTTGGTGCACCTAATGAGTTATAAGGGGGCAGAGCCTTAGGTATTCACCTGGGTGGTGCAACCCTCTTTGCTGCACAGCAGTGCTGCCTGTGGGTGAGGAGCCAGAGAAGTAACATTGCAGCTCCCCTGTTCATCTCTAGTGCACTTTTCAAAGGACTCTCCTGTGAGACTGGGAATTTCTCCCACCATGGTAACCCCAGGTGTAGCCCACAGTCACCTCTGAGTCTCAGTTTTCCCCTTAAGTCAGCCCCTCCCACACAACCCACATAGCTCAGCAGCCAGCCCGTCCCCCAAGGTCCCCATGGCTGCGGTTTTTCTGTGTTGGCCCACACAGTCTGGGCCTTACTGGTCTGGTTGTTCTGGTTGATTTTTTTCTTTAATTCCTTGTTGTCAAAGTTCCATGCAGTTTGATCTTTTGGCACTTTTGGTTGTTTATTGACTTTAGATTAGTTGTTATCCTCCTTTTGTTGTGGGAAGAAGTGAAGGGTTTCTGCCTATGCCTCTATCTTGGCTAGAACTTCACACCATGTTTTTTATCGTAGGTTTTATTCTTTGAGTTTATTGATATAATTATTTAGTTTTAAATTAAGTTTATTGGGGTGGCATTGGTTAATAAAATTATATAGGTTTCAAGTGTACAGTTCTATCATACAGCATCTGTGTATTGCATTGTGTGCCCACCACCCAAAGTCAAATCTTCTTCTGTCACTATATATTTAATCCCCTTAACATGTGACCCAGTAACCCTCTCTTCTGGTCACCTACCCAGAAAATCTGATAATGTTTATTCACAAAGATATATGCACCCCTGTGTTCACTGCAACATTATTCACAGTAGACAAGACATGGAAACAACTGAGGTGTCCTTCAATAGATGATTGGTTAAAGAAGATGTGGTACATGTACACAATAGGATACAATATATCCCAATATATTTACTACTCAACCATAAAAAAGGTAAAATAGTGCCATTTTCTAAAACATGGATGGATCTTGAGAATATCATGCTAAGCAAAAGAAATCAGACAGCAAAAATTAAGAACCATATGATTTCACTCATATGTGGGATATAAAACCAAAAGCAATAAATGAACAAAGAAGCAAAGCATAAACTCATAAGCACAGACAACAATATGGTGGTTCCTGGAGGGAAGAGGTGTGAGGAGAGTAAATGGTAAACGTGTTCCTGTATATTGTGATGAAAGATTTGACTTTGGGTGGTGGGCACACTATGCAATATACAGATGATGTTTCATAGAATTGTACACTTGAAATTTGTATAATTTTATTAACCAATATCACCCCAATAAATTTAATTAAAAAAAGAACTTTTCTCCCTATGTTTCCTTCAAACAGTTTTACAGTTTCAGGTTTTACCTTTAAGCTCTTAATCTATTTTGAGTTGATTTTTGTGTATGGTGAGAAATAGGAAGCAGTTTCACTCTCTTTCCTATAGTTATCCAGTTTTCCTGGCACAGTTTGTTGAAGAGACTTTACTTTCCCCATTAAATGTTCTTGGCACCCTTGTCAAGGATGAGTTGATCACATATACGTGCATGTATTTCTGGATTCTCTATTCTGTTCCACTGTCTATATATCCATCTATATGGCAGTACCTTATGGTCCTAACTGTAGCTTTGTAATATACAGAGTGGAACAAAAAGAGGTTTACAGTTGTGAGTATTTGAAACACAGAGTTTATTCTTGTATTATTATTTATTAATTATTGTCTTACTTTCCATACAAAAAAAAAACTATAAACCTTCTTTTGCCCTTCATTGTAGTTTGAAATCAGAAGTGTGAAACCTCTGCTTTTGTTTTCTTGCTCAAGAATTATTTGGCTTTGTGGGGTCTCATGTGGTTCCACATGATTCTTATAATTTTTTTCCTATTTCTGTTAAAAATCTATTTGGAATTTTGATAAGGATTGCCATGAATCTATACATCACTTTGGGAATGTGGTCATTTTAGAATATTAACTCTCCCAATCCATAGGCATGTGACGTCATTCAGTTTGTTTATGTCCCCTTTAAATTCTTTCAACTATATTTGATAGTTTTCAGTGTACAAGTCTTTAACATCTTGGTTAAGTTTATTCCAAAGTACTTTTTGAGGCTACATCAAACTTATTAGTTTCTGCACAGAAACAAATCAATAGAGTAAAAAGACATCCTACAGAATGGGAAAAATATTTTCAAACCATCTAGCTGATGAAGAAGGACTTAATATTATTCAAAATATGTAAACTGCTACTACTCATAGCAGAAATACATGATCCAAATTCAAAAAAGAAAAGTACTTAAATGTATCTTTCTCCAAAGAAGACATACATAACACTCCCAGATATATGAAAATGGTGCTAAACCATACCAATCATCAGGGAAATGCAAGTCAAAACTACAATGAGATACAACCTCCCACCTGTTAGGATGGATAAATTTTATTTTATTATTTCATTTTATTTTTTAACCCACACCTGAGGATATGTTTATTGACTTTAGAGAGAAAGGAAATGAGAGGGAGAGGGAGACAGAGAGAGAGAAAGAGAGAAACATCAATGCCTCCCATACATGCTCTGCCTGGGTACCAATCCCAAAACCTAGGTATGTGCCCTGACAGGGAAGACAGGGAATCCAACCCACAACCTTTTGGTGTCCAAGATGATGCTTCAACCAACAGAACCACCCAGTCAGGGCAGGATGTAAGGGTATTATTTTTTAAAGATGATTGTTGGAGAACATGTGGGGAATAGTGAACACTTGTACACTGTTGGTGGGAATGTAGAATGGTATAGCCAATATGGAAAACAGTATGGAGGTTCCTCAAAAGATAAAAATAAAACTACCATATAATCCAGTAATCCCAATTCTGGGATGAGTACATAACCAAAGAAAATGAAATCATTATCTGAAAGTTATCTGCACTCCCATGTTGACAATAGCCAAGGTATAGAAACAACCCAAATGTCCATTATTAGATAAATTAATAAAGGAAATGTGGCATATGCAGTAAGTGCAACAATACTCAATATTAATTAAAAATCTCAGCATTTTGACAACATGAATAAAGTTAGAAGACATTATGTTAAGTGAAATAACACAGTTACAGAAAACAGATACTGCATGATTCCACCAATGAGGAATCTAATTTAATCAAACTAAAAAGGAGAGAATAGAATGGTGGTTGTCAGAGGCTGAAATAAGAGAAAAATTACAATTATTTATCAATGGGTAAAAAATAAAGTTTCTGTTTTGTAAGACAAGTATCTTCTAAAGATCTGCAATACAAAATGGTACCTATTGCTGATATTATGTTACTATGCATACTACTTTGTAAAATATGTTAACAGGATAGACCTCATGTAAAGCATTTGTTAAAATATTTTTTTAAAGACCCATAACAGTACACAAGGAAACTCTTGGAGGTGATATATATGCTTAATACCTTGGTTGTGGTGACATATTATGGGTGTGTGATATGTCAAAATTCATTAAAATGTATACATTAAACTTGTGCAATGTTTATCAATTTTACCTCACTAAACCTAAAAATGTAATATAAAACAAAGATAAAACTTGGAGGAAATATAAAGTGTTCTTTTGGCATATTAAGATAAAGTGTTGATAGAGCATTTGAAGAAGGGTGTCTACTATGAAGATAAAAATAAAAAATATGAAGTAGAGAAAGGTCTAGACTGCAGATAGAGAGATGGAAGTAAGAAGAATACATGAAAGGATTAAAATTATGCATTCAGATGTCATCATTTAAGGGAGGAAAATAAGGGAAAATTTGACCAAAGATGGCAACCTAGACAGTGGCATACATGCAGCTCAGATTGAGAAATGAGAGGGGGGAGATGGCGGTGAGGTAGGTGGAAGCAGAGCTCAGTTCTCTCTGTGCCTAGCAGGAACACCTAGCCAATCTTCTGAAGAACAGTGAACAGCCAATGGAATCCCAGCTTATATGAAGTTTGGAGGCCAAAAATTTAGAGGATATTGAAAAACAGACAATGAGGAGAGTGCACTGAGACAGTAAGGCCCCTGGGATCTGTGCAGGGACCTAGGCCACTGTGGCCCCTGGCCTAGTGTCTGACTCAGGATATGGGGAGGAGAGTTAGATCACCAGCTCCCTCCCCTACCAGAACAGGAAGGGCAGCCCAGCACCAGGAGGGACCTGGATGCTGGAAGTGGCTGGGGGAAATAGAGACAAAGTGGGAGACACACAGAGGTGGTATACATCTGCTGGGGCTGAAGATGCAGGCACCAGAGAAATTGGGGTGCTGGGTGACCCCTGGAGAAGGGAGAAGAGATGGGCTGTGTCAGACCCTGACCTGGATAGTCTCCAGACTGGTTAGAAAGTTGAGCTGTGTGCTTGTTAAGAACTGCAGGCAGCTGCTTTGTAAGGAAGTCTTGAGCAGGGCCTAGCTTGCCCCAAGGGTGATTTAAGCTATACACACCCAAAGAATGAGTGGCTGACTAGAACTGAGCTTGACTCAAGCTGCACACCCAGAGACTGAGTGGCTGATTTGAGCCTGGCAGCTCACAAAGGACCTGGGCTGGAGGCTGGGCAACTGTGAATATTGTGGCCCAGACCAGGTCCCCATCTTCTCAAAACCACAGGAAAGGGGAAAAGTGAAACTCAGTCCCCCTCATCCTGTGGCATCCAGGAAGACCAGCAGAACTCACTCAATGAGTTTAAAGTCAGCAGGAAGCTTACATTTTTCTTTCCTTTCTCTTTTTTTTCCTTTTTTTTTCTTCCCCCAAGTAAGACAGTAAGACATGGAGTTATGAAAGGTCCAGAGGCAGATCCAAAGGGGGAGCACAAACCTAACCCCAAGAATTGAGAAACTGAGACAAATGTCACTTTGCTATCCCATAGAATTGGCATTTTATTGTTTATGTGTATTATTATTATTTTTTATTACTTTAATTTTATTAGCATTTTTAATTTTTCTTCCTTATGTTTAGTTTTCTTCGTTTTATTTCTCTGTTTAATTGTATTGTTTGACTGTTTTTCCTTATTCTCTCTTTATTTTAATTTTCCTTCTTTCTCTCCACTTGTATTCCAATAACACACTAGTCTTGATCGCGTACATTCTATTCTGGTTATCCAAATCATATAATTTTTGTCATATTACTGTTGTTCCAGTATTATTGTAAATACTTCTTTTTCCATACAATCCTACATACTACACAGCAACCCTCCCTGATCTTAGCCCACTTCACTTTATTCCTGAGCATTATTATTGTTGTTGTGGTTAACTCTATTCTCTCTCACACTACACCTACCTTCCATCCTTTACTCTTGCTATATCTCATCATCTCACCTTGCACAAGAGCTCTGTTTTCTGGATTCAGCTCACAATCCTTCTCCCATCTAACTAGAGTCTTATCTCTCTTTCACCTTTTATAAAAAGTGGCTAGTTGTGTGAAATATCACAGTTAACGCTATACTTACCCAAAGAATCTCCTGTCTCTTCTCTACTTGCTGGTACTTTAAATCCCATAAAATACTCTCCCACTGTCTTAATCCATGTTGCCTACCCTCTGCCATTATCACATACAAGAACAGGTGGGAGCTGCGAACATCAAGATACCTGCTGAAGGAGAGAAACCACCAACAAAGGAACCACCAAAAGGTAAAAACCCAAGTACAACAAAGAGAGCCCACACAAACAGAAGGAAGGGCAAACCTACAGCATCCAGAAAAAGAGATCAAAGAGACCACACCACTGAACCCCACTGAATTCACACCATAGAAATTCACCCTACAAAGACAGCTAGCAAAGCAAAACATCAGGAAGCCTGGAGACAAACAAAAAGAGCCACCTAAAATGGGGAGACAAAAAAAAGAACATTCAGTCAAAAGGAATGGAAGTCTCCCAACTAGAAGAGCTAAATGAAATGGAGGTAAACAAACTATCAGAAATACAACCAAAATAATGGTTAGAAACAACTACAAGGAACTGAGTGAGAACTACAACAGTCTGAAAAAGGAAAGAGAAACTATAACCAAACCAGGAAGAAATGAACAATAAAATCTCAGAAATAAAAAACACACTAGAAGGAATTACAAGCAGGCTAGATGAAGCAGAGGATTGAATCAGTTAGCTGGAGGACAAGATAAAAAAAAATATCCAGACAGAGCAAGAAAAGGAAAAGAGATTCAGAAAGAATGAAGAGGTGTTAAGAAAACTGCAGGACAACATGAAATGAAATAATATCCGCATAATAGGGGTACCAAAAGGGGAAGAAGAAGAAGAAGAAGAAGAAGAAGAAGAAGAAGAAGAAGAAGAAGAAGAAGAGAAGAAGAAGAAGAAGAAGAGAAGAAGAAGAAGAGAAAGAAGAAGAAGAGGGAAGAAGAAGAAGGGGGAAGAAGAAGAAGGAGGAGGGGGGGGGGAGGAAGAGGAGGAGGAGAAGGGAGGGGAGGGGAGGGGAGGGGGACAGGGTTGGAGAGGGGAGAGAGAGGGGAAGGGAAAGAAGAAGGAGAAGAAGGAGAAGACGGAGAAGGAAGAGGAGAAGGAGGAAGAGGAAAAGAAGAAGAAGAGGAGGAGGAAGAAGAAGGAGGAAGGGGAGGGGGAGGGGAGGGGGAGGAAGAGAGCAAGGAACAGAAAACCTGTTTGAAAAAGTAATGATGGAAAGTTTTCCTAATTTGATGAGAGAAAAAGTCACACAAATTCAGGAAACACAGAGAGTCCCAACCAAGAGGAATCCAAAGAAGCCACTTCGAGACACATAATAATTAAAATGGCAAAATTCCAGGGCAAAGAGAGAATCTTAAAGGCACCAAGGGAAAAACAAGAAGTAACATATAAGGGAGCCCTGATAAGACTAGCAGCTGGCTTCTCAATGGAAATGCACCAAGCCAGAAGGGAATAGCAAGCAACAATGAAAACCAAAGACCTGTAACTGAGACTACTCTGTCCAGCAAGGATCTCAATTAAAATGGAAAGCCAAATAAGAAGTCTCCCAGACAAAAGAAGCCTTCCTCCAAACCAGCTCTGCAAAAGATGCTAAAGGACTGCTTTAAGAAAAGAAGAAAAAGAGTGAAAGAGAGAGGAACACAGGTACAAAAAATGGCAATGAATTACTACCTATCAATAATACCCTTAAATGTAAATGGATTAAATGCTCCAATCAAAACACATAGAATAACTAAATGGATAAAAAATCATGACCCACACATATGCTACCTACAAGAGACCCACCTCAGAATAAAAGACCTACACAGACCGAAAGTGAAGGGCTGGAAAAAATTATTCCAAGCAAATGAACAGGGAAAAAAACAGCCAGGATAGCAATACTCATATCAGACAAAATAGACTTTAAAAAAGTGGGTCATAAAAGGAGAACCACAGGTCACTTTATAGTACACAAGGGAAAACTCCATCAAGAACACATAAATGTTATATTCAGCAAATGCAAGGACAAATTCGGAGACTTCCAGGATATCAAAGATGTTGCTTTGTTGGCCAAGTTTAACCTGCGCAGGGGTGAATTCTTAAAGTGTCCAGAGACACAGTACCCACAGGGGCTGCAGATAAAAGAGTCGCCCCGCGCTCACAGCTAGGTTCTTATATAGGGGTTTTGGCACGAGCAAGCGAGCAAGCGTTTTACAGAAGCTGATGTGGCAGTTAGCTATTTGCTTACAGAGACCTCGTGCGGGGAACAGGGTAAAATTCAAATTTTTAAAACTAAACAAAGCATTGCTTATTTAGCAGCCCCAGGGGAGAATATTTGCATGACACAGGACGTTTGCTTAACTACTTCCTACACTCTGTCTCCCTTGTTAGTTCCTTTTAGCTACAATATGGTTCCTGTTTACTAAGGTCACATTTAGTTCTTATTTTCTTGTTCCCAACAATAAACACTGAAAATATATATGAACCCAACAGAGGAGCAAAATCGACAAGTCTTTAAGCAGGCTTGTCAAGAATAAAAGGGAGAGGACCCAAATAAACACAATCAGAAATGAAAGAGAAGAGATTACAACTGATACCACAAAAATACAAAAGATTGTAAGAAATTACTACAAAGAACCATATGCCAAGAAATTTGAAAACCTAGATGAAATAGAGAGATTTCTGGAAAAATAAAATCTTCCAAAGTTGAATGAAGAAGTAGCAGAAAGCCTGAACAGACTGATAACTGCTGATGAAATTGAAGCAATAATCAGAAAACTTCCAACACACAAAAGCCCTGGACTGGATGGTTTTAGAGGAGAACTCTACAAAGCATTTAAGAAAAAGCTAACCCCTATCCTTCACAGACCATTCCAAAAAATTCAAGAAGAAGGAAGACTCCAAAACTTTTTTATGAAGCCAGCATCATCCTAATCCCAAAATCAGATAAAGACACAACAAACAAAGAAAACTTCAAACCAGTATCTCTGATGAACATAGACACGAAAAACCTCAACAAAAAAATTAGCAAACTACATCCAGCAATACATTAAAAATATCATACACCATGACCAAGTAAGATTCATTCCAGGGATGCAAGGGTGGTAAAATATTTGCTAATCAATAAATGTAGTACATCACATAAGAAAACAAAAGACAAAAATCACATGATCATATCAATAGATGTGGGAAAAGCATTTGATAAGGTACAACACACATTTATGATAAAAACACTCAGCAAAGTGGGAATAGAGGGAGCATTCCTCAACATAATAAAGGCCATATATGCAAGACCTACAGCCAACATCATACTCAATGGGAAAAATGATAAACTTTCCCACTAAGATCAGGAACAAGACAAGGTTGTCCACTTTCACCACTTCTAGTCAATATAGTATTGGAAGTCCTAGCCACAGTGATCAGACAAAAAAAGGAAATAAAAGGCATCCAAATCAGAAAGAAGGAAACAAAACTCTCATTGTTTGCAGATGACATGATAGTGTACATAGAAAATCCTATAGACTCCACCAAAAAAACTGCTCAATCTAATAAGTGAATTTAGCCAAACAGCAGGATACAAAGTCAATATCCAGAAATCAAAGGCATTTTTGTATATCAACAATGAAATATTGGAAACAGAAATCAGGAAAAAATCCCATTTGATATAGCAACAAGAAAAATAAAATACCTAGGAATAAACATAACCAAGGAGCTAAAAGACCTGTACTCAGAAAACTACACAACACTGAAGAAAGAAATTAAGGAAGACACAAACAAATGGAAACATATACCGTGTTCATGGATCAAAAGAATTAACATTATCAAAATGTCCATACTACCCAAAGCAATATATAGATTCAATGATATCCCTATTAAAGTACCAATGGCATATTTCACTGATATAAAACAAACACTTCAAAATTTATATGGAACCATAAACAACCCTGAATAGCTACAACAATTTGAGAAAGAAGAACAAAGTAGGAGGGATCAAAACACCTCCTCAAACTACATTACAAGACCACTGTAATCAAAACAGCCTTGTACTGGCATAAGAACAGACACACAGAACAATGGAACAGATTAGAGATCCCAGAAATAAACTCAAGTCTCTATGGTCAATTAATATTTGACAAAGGGGGCAGCAGCATAAAATGGAGCAAAAATAGCCTCTTCAACAAATGGTGTGGGACAGCTACATAAAAAATATGAAACTCAACCACCAACTTACACTATACACAAAAATAAACTCAAGGTGGATAAAAACTTAAATATCAGTTGTGACCCCATAAAAGTCCTAGAGAAAAACATCAGCACATAAATCTCAGATATTTCACACAGCAATATTTTCACCAATATATCTCCTAAACCAAGGGACATAAATGAAAAAATAAGTAAATGGAATCTCATCAAAATAAAAGCTTCTGCATGGCTGGAGAAAACACCATTAAAATGAAAAGAGAACCAACTATATTGAAAACCATATTTACCAATGATACCTCAGACAAAGGTTTGATCTACAAAATATACAAAGAACTCACAGGACTCCAGTCCAGGAAGACAAACAACCCAATTTAATAATCGGCAAAGCACTTGAACAGACCCTTCTCCAAGGAGGACATACAGAGGGTCCAGAGACACATTAAAAGATGCTCAGTATCTCTAGCTATCAGAGAGCTGTAAATTAAAATTACAGTGAGATATTACCTCACACCACTGAGAATGGCCATCATAAACAAAGCAACAAACAACAAGTGTTGGTGGGTTGTGGAGAAAAGGGAACTCCAGTGCACTGTTGGTGGGACTGCAAACTGGTACAACCACTATGGAAAACAGTGTGGAATTTCCTCAGAAAACTAAAAATGGAATTGACTTTTGACCCAGCAATTCCACTGGTAAGATTATGTCCTAAGAACCCTGAAACACCAATCTAAAAGAACCTATGCATCCCAATATTTATAGCAGCACAATTTACAATAGCCAAGTGCCAAAGGAACCTAAGTGCCCATCAGTAAATGAATGGATTAAAAAAAACTATGGTACATTTTCACAATGGAATTCTATGCAGCACAAAGAAAGAAGGAGCTCCTACCTTTTGCAACAGCATGGATAGAGCTGGAGAGCATTATGCTAAGTGAAATAAGCCAGGTGGTGTGGGAAAAATATCATATGATCTCATCTTTAACTGGAACATAATCAACAAAATGAACAAGCAAGCAAAATATAACCAAAGATATTGAAATTGAGAACAGGCCAACAGTGACTAGAGTGGAGAGGGGAGGGGATGATGGGAAAAAAGGGTGAAGTGTTTAAAGGAACGATTTAAAGGACACATGGACAATAACAAGGCGGGTAAGGACAGGGGTAGGAGGTGAGGATGACTGGAATGGTGGGGAGGAGTGGAGAGAAAAGGCAGAAAACTGTACTTGAACAACAATATAAATAAATATGTATAAATAAATAAAAAGTTTTTCCATTATAATGATCAAAAAAAGAAAAGAAAAAAATCACATGACTAGTAGTTAAGGACAGAATTTTGTGAACACCTGCTAAGGAACAGGTAAGTTAAAAACATCTACTCAGCAATAAATAGTCCAGTTTAGCAGAGATAATCAAGAGAAAGAAAAGTTTAAATTCTATTTAGTGCCTACCAGGAAGGGCAAGTAGTTTTGAAACACAGTTTTAGTTAAAAAAATTCAGACATGATAAATTACTTCTTTGAAAACTAGAGACATATACAATTCAAACTTCTTAAATGCTACTTCTTTAGAATCACCTGGGATAAGAAAAAGGAAGAATTTGCTAATAGGCCACCCCCATTCTGAGTTTAACTACACAGCTCCACTTCATTTTTTTTACATATTGTACAAAATGTTCAGCTTTTAACATTTTGAAAGAATATCAGTACTAAAAAGAAGAACTGTGGATTAATATATCAACATTAATATGAATACATCTGTTGAATAACATCATGCAAAAATACTAAGCTTGATCACACAGAAAGGGAGGTTTTCTTTTTCAAAAAGACTCTTCCCAGGGCTTCCTTCATGTCTCTGTTCCTCAGGCTATAGATGAAGGGGTTCAGCATGGGGGTCACCACAGTGTACATCACAGCCATGACCATCTCCTTAACAGAATTATCAGATGATGGGCATAAATAGAGACCAATAATTGTTCCATAGAACAGTGACACCACAGACAGGTGGGAGCCACAGGTGGAGAAGGCCTTGCAGATGCCTCGAGCAGAAGGGACCTTGAGGATGGAGGACACAATTCGTGCATAGGACATGATGATGAGTAGGAATGGGATGACAAGAATAAGCCCTCCCATGATAAATATCACCAATTCATTAACTCGAGTATCAGAGCAGGACAGCTTCAGCAGAGCAGACATGTCACAGAAAAAGTGGAGGATCTTGTTGTCAGCACAAAAACACAGTCTAGCCATGAGAAGAGTGTGTAACAGGGCATGCAATGTGGTCACCACCCAGGACAGCACCACCAGGGAAACACAGAGCTTGGGACTCATGATGGTGGCATAGTGCAGGGGCAAGCAGATGGCCACATAGCGGTCATAGGCCATGGCCACAAGCAGGAAGCTCTCCAGGTCTCCATAAAACAGGTAGAAGTACATTTGGGCCAAGCAGCCTGCATAGGGGATGGATGGAACTTGCCTCTGCATGTTCTGCAGCAACTTGGGCATTGTGACAGAGGAAAAGCAGAGGTCAGAGAAAGACAAGTTACTGAGAAAGAAATACATGGGTGTGTGGAGGTGAGGGTCCAGGTGAATAAGCACGATGATGAGGAGGTTCCCCAGGGTGGTGGTAAGATACATGGCCAGGAACAGGGCATAGAACAGGTTTCTCTGCTCTGGCTCGATGGGCAGTCCGAGGAGAAGGAACTCTGTGAGGATGGTTTGATTCCTTCCTGCCATAGCTGTCTCCAGTATCTTTAGAAAGAAATGATAGTGTCCACTGAAATTTGAATTTAAAAATGAGTACATTTCTAGGATGGTATTTTAGGCACTCTACAAAAACACTTCATATATCAACTTTTCACAATACTTACAATCTCTGTCCTCCAAATCTCTATAATCAGAACTTCCATGATAAAAAAATGACTTTTTTTTACTACTTTTTCATACATAACAATGTTCCAACTTATTTAAAACAATCTTCTCCATTAGCTTCTGAGACACATAATCTAAATCAGTATTCCTCAAACCTACCTGGCCAGACCCTCTCAGGAACTATGACTTGCTGCTGCTCAATCAATATCTTACATGATGGTGTTCCTCTGGGCTTTTTCCTAAACACTGTTCAATTCTATACATACTACGCAGAAAAACTTATCTACTCCACAGACTTAAATTACCCTTTAAGCCTCAGATGTAGATGTCTCTCTCACCTATAAAAAGGGATATTCAGTTGCTTAATGATTGTCTTTCCTTGGATGTATTATAGGCATTTAAGCAATTTTAAATATGTTTATTGATTTTAGAGAGAAATGGAGGGAGGGAAAAGTGAGGGGGGAGAGGAGAGACAGAGAAGGAGAGACAAAGAAGGAGGGGGGGGGAGAGAGAGAGAGAGAGAGAGAGAGAGAGAGAGAGAGAGAGAGAGAGAGAGAGAGAGAGGGAGATTGTTTCCCATATGTGTTCCAACCAGGGACTGAACCCTGCCAACGTTATGTGGGCTGACGAGAAATGGAACCTCCAACGTTTTGGTGTATGGAACAATGTTCCAACCAACTGAGCCACACCAGCCAGGGCTATCATAGGCATTTTAAGTTTAATAAATCCCAGAAGAAAATTACCATCTCACCCTGCCCCACTCCCAATCTCCCCTCCTCTAATTCTCCACATCTCATTGAAAGAGTTCCATGCTCTCCAGTCATAAAGCTGAGAGTTCTCTTTCATTCCCATCTGTCTCTCATCTTCAACATCCATCTGTGAGCAATTCCAATAGATTCTACCACTTAATTCTCATTCATCCATTCCTTTCCTCAACTCTCACTATCCTAAACCAACTGACTTCGTATCTCATCTATACTTTTGAAACAGCTCTTCAGTCATATTCCTGCTTCATGCTGGAACCTTACTTCTTAAGTATCTTTCAGTCTCACTGTGGCATTCTAAGATGGAAACCTGACCATCATTCTCCCTAAAGTCTTCATAGATCCCCATTGTTCTTAAGATACAGGAAAATTCCTTTCAAACATGCTTCATCTTTTTCACCCATCCAGTGAAGGGGAATATAGTCAATAATGTTGTGGAAACTATTCACAGTGACAGATGCCTACTGGACTGTGTGGTGATCACATTGTAAGGTATATGAATGTCAAGTCACTGTATTAGACACACAAAACTAATATAATATTTTAAACCAACTATATTTATTTTTGTGAATCAGTAGAAACAAACAACAGAGTCATTCCCAAGGACTTCAGATGCTGACATTGAGGATCAAAGTATAAAATTTCTACAAATGAATATTTATGAAAGTAGAAGATACAATCACAGTGTTATCAACTGTTTTTTCACTTAACAATTTTTCGTGATCATTTTCCTATATGTATTTAAATTAGGAAGTGCTCATGTCCTGACCCTTTCTACCACCACAGCTTCATCTGGCCCCACAATGCACTCCCACACCTCTCTCTGATACTGCTGGGCTTCAATGTGGCAATTTTTTGCCTCCACCTTTCTGCACTTACTTCTCCTCCTGCCTAACATCTTCCTACCTCTGCACCCTCTTCACCAGGTTTTCCCTTACATATCCTGTAGGTATGTTATATGTCACCTACTAAGCTAAACCTTCTCTGTCTCCCCACAGGTGAGCACCACTGCTGTGTTTCATGGCACACTGTGCTTGTCCCCATTGGGATTATTTGTTCACAGCTGTCTTCCCTGCCAGATTGTAAGATCCATGCAGGAAAGGCCATGTCTCCTCAACTGCACCTGGTGCAATGCCTCCATGTGGTCCATGCTTCACAAATATTTATTGGCTGTGCTTCAGGCTGAGACCTACATTTCTCCAACTTTAAAGGAAACAGAAGTCCTTTCAAGTAAAAGTCACTACTCCTGCTACATTTTCACAGGGCAAAAGTCTCTAGCCTCAACCATGTAACACTAAATATGACACTTGATGATAGAATTTATTAATGTAATTTTGTGCCCATGGAAAACATTACGGTACCTCAGATTCACTACTCCTGTCACTAGTGTAGAAAATAGAGGTAGGTCAGTAGGTAGGTAGATGATAGATAGATAGGTAGATAGATAGATAGATAGATAGATAGATAGATAGATAATCTCCCTTGGTTCTATTTCTCTGGAGCACTCTAAGACACCTTAGTGTGCCTCAAAGCAGAGAAAACAGAGGAGATGCACTGAGAGATGTGAGAGACTCCTTCAATAAAGACACAACTGAGTGCATTTGCTGGGATTTTCACCCTTCATGCCATTCAATCCAGCCATAGTAATGGTTCTCACACTTGGACTCTATGTACTAGTAATACAGTGGAGAAAAGCATCCAAGACAAACCATGTATCTGGTTTCTCCGAATTTTGTTTCCAGGTAGATTAAAGGGACCTGACTCCTGTGACAATAGTATGACTGGAGATGACAAACAGGAGGCAGAACTTGAAGGTGCTGCCACTGATGATGCAAGGAGCCTCTCATCTTCTTCACCCAGTAAGTCAGTAGTTCTCTGCCTGCTTGCACATGAAAAATCACATAGGCAGTGCTTCTGAAATTAATGTCCATGCAAATCGCCTGGGAGTTCTAGTGAAACACTGATTCTGATTATGTAAGAAGTAGCTACTGTTCAAAGTAGCACTTTGAAAAGGATGCCCATCCTTGTTGTCTAGGGATGATATAGTGGGCTGCAATTATGTATGATACTATTAAAAATAAAGATCACTGGTCTCCCTCAGATAAATTTAATCACAATAGCTGAGATGGGGCCTGTGCAAAGATTTTTAAAGCTCGGGGTGGTTCTGAAATAAAGCAAGGGCTGGAACTGTTGCATTAAAGCCTACCTCAAAACTGTCATTATATTAAAATTATATTATATGGTTGAAATGCATTCCACAGGAACAGACATTTATGAATGCTATTACTAATTAAAAGATTGTAACTGATGGATATAAATCAAAATATTTTATATTTATTTATCTTACTGTATTTTTAGAGAGAAAGGGAGGGAGGGAGAGAGAGAGAGAAAGATAGAAACAGAGAGAGAAACACTGATTTGTTGTCACACTTATTGATGCATTCATTGGTTGATTCTGTGTGTGCCCTGACCAGGGATTGAACCATCAATGTTGGCACATATAGATGATGCTCTAATCAATGAGCTACTCTTCCACAGTATTAATCAAAATATTGTAGAATTTGGGGAAGTCTTGGGAGGCTGAGAAGTGAAGGAGTGAAGGAATATCATACCTGAAAGCTCCCCTGCCAAACATCACACAGCCTGGGAATTAAGATGCTCCAGTAGGAAGGACCCTAACAGACCAGCTCATTCATCCTCGGCCCAACTTACCCAGGCTGCCTGATGGTGATTCCAGGACCCTCGCCTGAGATCCTGTTCCCATTTATTCACTGAGGCATGTGAAGTAACAGCCTCTGTAGTTGTCACCTGTGCTGCAACATCCCTTCTCACATCTCCCATTCTATACCTCCTTTGGTCTCAGGAGACTGGGATCCCAGAGGAGGCTAGATCCTGGAGGAATTCATTAAAAGAAAAGTAATTACCAAGGATCTCTCAGGACAAATGTTCTCAGAACCTCTTTAAAAAGTGACTGATTGTAGTCACTGACCACACTGGACTATGCTTGGGATGGGGAGGGGGTGGAATATGGAGAAGCCTGTGTATGGATGCTTAAACACTGCTTGCTTAGGGAATGGACAGTAGTCCTGTAGGGCAGAAGCCTAATTTTCAGAGGTGATAGAGGAGGGTGGTGTTTGGAGAAGACATGAAAACTACAGGGACCTGAGTGAGAATATCCTAAATTATCCTAGAAGTGTAGGAGACCTTACCTGGTGGGCAATTAGAAGCAATCAGTGTTCTTTAAGCAAAGTGCCACAAAAGATACATACTTTGGAAAGATTCTCAGGGTGGTGGGATCTCTCACTCCAACCCAATTCACCAAAAAGACACCCAAGGGGAAAGACACATTTACAGCAAACAAGTATTAGATCTCTATGACCCAACCATATGCGCGTATGTGGAAGAGACAAGAACAAGGAAAAAGATAAACTCTCCCAGTTCGTGTTCAATCTTCCTCAAGCCTAGATCAATAAGGAAGTCCAGTTTGAATCCCACCAAGGTACATCTATTCCCTTACCTCTCTAAGAAAACCTTAATATGCCTGCTGCCACCATCATCTCTACTACCATACTGATCCTACTGTGCCAGGCTGATCCTAGTCTCTAGCTCTTCCTTAAGTTGCAGTTGATGGCAAGACCATGGTTGACAACCATAACTCCACCTTTCACCACACATTCCATGTTCTCCTTGGCATCGTCTCAGCTTTATGGGGTTCTTTTCACCAAGATATTTTGCAGACCTTTATTTCTAGAGAATATGCATTTTCATATGCCTTGCTTTATTGGGTTTTTATAGTTGTCATTAATATCTATTATTAGACATGACAATACTTAGTTTTAACAAGTGAATTCCACAAAATTTCACACATTATCCTCTCTGATCTAGTTGTGTAGAGCATCCCAGTTTTCAGTTGGTAATCAAAATCACCACCCCAGGCAGAATTTTAACCCTAATCTTTGTGTGTTGGTTCACATAAGAACTACAAAATGTCCATGTATCCAGCTGGACTTGTGAATCGATGAAACCATTTTTCCATCCTCTGGTAACAGTCTCCTGGGACACTTCTGGTGCACCATTCTCCATTCTTCAGCATCACCTCTTAATCCAGCTACAGCTGCAGTAACCAACTCCATGCTGACTTCAAACAACTTTAATAGATGTAACTTAATAGCACCTCATCTCATTCTTGTCATTACATACTCCTCTATTCCTGGTCTCAGACTTCCATAACTCCATGAAACAAGAGTTAGGGAAAGCTTGTCAGTATTCATACAAATATTTAGGTACACAATCCTTTGTTGTAGAGTATGAGCTCCAGATCGGGGTTTTTTTTGTTGGGTTTTTTTTTTTTTTTTTTTTTTTTTTTTTTTTGCATATGGAACTTATTTTTCAAGCACTGGTCATTGAAAAGACATTATCCACTGAATTATCTTTGTACCTTTGTCAAAAATCAATTGATGACATATAAATGAATACATTTCTGGACTCTATATGCTATTTATTCTATGCTCTCTATACCAATCTGTATTTCTATCTTTTCTTCTAATACAACACTTTCCTAATTATATTTCTTAATAGTGAGTTTGGAAAGCAGGTAATGTTAGTCATCTTATTTTGTCTTCACTTTCAAAAATGAATTTGCTTTTGCTGTTTTTTACTTTACATATGACTTTTACAATCAAAATTTTAATTTATACCCCCAAATAATCCTTTTGGAATTTTTATTGCAATTGTATTGAATCATTATATAAGTTTTGGGAGAGTCAGCATCTTTACAATATTGAGTCTTCTAATCCATGTATGTTATATCTATCTATTTCTTTAGGTGTCTATGATTTCTTCAATCAGTATTTTGTGATTATAAAGATATAAATATTTGCATATATTGTGTAAGATTCACACCTAAGTATTTAATGGTTTGGTGCTAATATAAATGGTACTCTAAAGTGGTTTTTCTGAGGTGGGTCCTAGATCATGGCATAGGATGTTGTTGAACTTGCCTCTTCCCATGAACACACTGAATATATACCTACAGGCTAAAGGCTGGCTGACCAGCTCTGTACAACAAAAAGTGAGATTGCATAAAGAAAGTTGGGGGTCTCCAGAAGCATTATAAAATATGTGCCAGTGAGTGCTGCTCTTTACATTCTCCCTCTACCTAGGTAGTGTAGATAGGAGCTCTATCCAGGTATCTGGCTGACTTCCATAACATGTTCCTGGCCATGCTGTCTTGAGCCCACTTTGTCTCCAGACAAAGGACATAGCTGTATATGCATGTCCACAAGGCCACCCAATCTGAAGCCAGCTCCAGCCCCAGAGAGCCAGTGCCCCAGGTGCCACACATGCCCACCTTGGCTAAAACTGGCTTGACAAAACCTTCCATAAACAGTCTACACAGAGGTTGTTTCTACACAAGGTCACTTTTTCAAGATTTTGAAAGATAGCTGTTTCATGTAATTCTTACAAACACAGAAAGTCAAACAAAATGAGAAGACAGGAATATATTGTAAATCAAGGAAGAGGAAGAAAACCCTAATAAAACAAGATAAGTGATTTTCCTGGGGAAAAAGTTTAAAGTAATGGTCATAAGGATGCTCATCAAATTTGAGAGTAGAATATATAAATTCCATGGGAACTTCAACAGAGTTAGAAAATGTAATGAGATCCAATCAGCAGATCAAATAACACAAAAGAATGGGTCAGCAACCTGGAAGACAGAATAGTGGAAATCAACCAATCAGAACAGTAGAGAGAAAACAGAACTTTTAAAAGTGAGGGCAATTTAAGGCACCTCTGGGACAACATCAAGCACTGTAACATTCACATGATAGGGATCCCAGGAGAAGAGACAGAAAAGGGCATAAAGTTATTTAAAGAATAATGTCTAAAAAAAACTCCTAACCTGGCAAAGAAAACACACATCCAGATTCAAGTAGCACAGATCTTCCAAACAAGATGAAGCCAAAGAGATCCACACCAAGACATATTGTAATTAAAATGGCCAAAGTTAATCTTGAAGGCAGCAAGAGAAAAACAACTAGTTATATACAATGAAAACCCCATAAGGTTAGTGGCTGGTTTCTCAGCAAAAACTTTACAGCCCAAAGGAAATAGCAGGATATACTTAAAGTGTAAAAGAAAAAAGTCCTAAGAATACTCTACCCAGCAATGTTATCATCCAAATTAAAGAATAGAGAGATTCCCAGACAAATAAAAACTAAAGGAGTTCATAACCACTAAAACATCTTTATGAAAAATGTTAAAGAGTTTTCTTTCTTTTATTTTTAACTTTTTTATTTAGTGATTTTAGACAGAGAAACATCGATTTGTTGTTCCACTCATTGATGCATTCATTAGTTGATTCATGCATGTGCCCTGACCAGGATTGAACCCACAACCTTGGCATATTGGGACAATGCTCTAACCAACTGTGCTAGCTGGCCAAGGTCTAAAGGGTTTTCTTTATGCAGAAAAGAAAAGTCCATAACAAGAAGTAAGAAAATATATTTTAAAAATCTCACTGGTAAAGGCAAACATAGTAAACACAGCAAATCAGCCATTTCAAAAGCTAGTGTGAAAGTTAAAAGAAAAAAGTAGCAAAATCAATTATAACCCCAATGAGCAGTTATGGATACACAAAACAAAAATATCTAAAATATGACATCAAAAACATAAAGAATGGAAGAAAGAGTAAACATGCAGTGTTTTTAGAGTGCATTTGAACTTAAACACCTATCAGTTTAAAATAGACCATTATACATATAGACTGATATACATGAACCTCGTGGTAACCACAAACCAAAAACCAACAAAACATACATTTTTTTATTTAAAAAATAAATAAACAGAAGGAATGAAAACAAACACTAAAGAAAACTAGCAAGCCACAAGGGAAGAAGCCATGAGAAGAAAGGAATAAAGAACTATAAAAGCAACCAAAAAACGATTAACAAATAGCTCTCAATACATACCTAGCAATTATTACTTTAAATGAAATATCCTAAATTTTCCAATCAAAAGACATAGGATGGCTAAATGGGTAAAAAGAACACCCATCTATATGTTGCCAACAAGAGACTCATTTCAGGTTGAAAGACTTACACACAGACTTAAAGGGAAGGTATGAAAGAAATATATTCCATGAAAATAGAAATGAAAAGAAAGCTGGGCAGCAATACTCCTATCAGACAAAATACAAGGTCTGTCTGGAAAAAGAGACAAAGAAAGGGCATCATAAAATGATAAACAGGTCAATCCAAGAAGAGAACATAACAATCATAAACATCTATGTACCCAACATAGAAGCACCTAAGTTCATAAAGCAAATATTAACAGACATAAAGGGAAACATGACAGTAATACAATAATAACAATGGAAAATCAATAATAAACAATACCCTTAAACATCACATTAGATCAGATAGACTTAACTAATTTATAGAATATTTCATCCAAAAACAATACATACTCTTTTCAAGTGCACATAGCCGTTCATATATTTATGTACTTTAAAGAAAATAATTTAAATATCTAAAACTAGAAAAGTGATTAAGTAAATTACAGCATATCTATACATTAGAATAATATGAAGCCATTGAAAATTATATATTTGAAGACTTCTTAATGATATGGGAAATACACAAAGACAAAGGTAAAATATAAAATTAATTTTATCTAGTTTCTATAAAAATTACACACACACAGAATAAAAACCTGGAAAGTTTAAAAAGAAAGAACATTCTCCAGGATAAATTACATATCAGAACACAAAAAAAGTCTCAATAAATTCAAGAAGATTGAATTCATCTCAAGTATCTTGTCTGAACACAATGGTATGAAGCTAAAAATCAACTATAGAAAGTAAACTGGAAATAACACAAACAACATGGAAACTTAACAACGTGATACTAAATAACAAATAGATCAAAGAGAAAATCAGGCAGAAAATTAAAAACTACCTCTAGACAAATGAAAATGCAAACAGAAGTTTCCAAAATCTCTGGGATACAGCCAAAGTGGTTTTAAGAGAGAAGTACAGAGTAATACAGGCCTACCTCAAGAAACAAGAAAATTCTCAAATAAACAATCTAACTTTGCACCTAAAGCAACTAGAAAAATAATAACAAACAAAACTCAAAGAAAGTAGAAGGAAGAAAATTAAAAAGGCCAAAGAAAGCAAACAAAATAGAGACTAAAATACAATAGAAAATATCGATGAAACTAAAAACTGGTTATTTGAAGTAATCAACAAAATTGAGGGGGAGGAAGATGATGGTAAGGTAGGAGGTAGCAGATTCCACTTCCCCCTACACATGGGAGAAAAACCTAGCCTTCCTTTGAAGGAACAGAGCAAACAGCCAACAGTACCCCAGCATATATGAAAATAGGAGACCAAAAATTGTAGCAGACATTGAAAAAACAGATGGTAAGGAGAGTGCTCCAGGACAATAAGGTCCCAAGGACCAGCACAGGGTCCAGGGTAGCTGCAGCCCCAGGCCCGGTGCCTGCCCACTGGGTTTGTCACAGGGTTCTGGGGAGAGAGCTGGATCAACTGCTCCCTCCCCAGCCAAACAAGGTTTGAGCAGCACCAGGAGAGACCTGGTTGCTTGAAGTCTCAGAGAGGGGAATAAGGACCAAATCGCAAACACACAGGGGCTGTGAGCACCCACAGAGTCTGTGCACACTGGCTCAGGCAAGTTGAGAATCATGCTGTGGCAGGCCCTGACCCCAAGAGTCCCCAATGTGGCTAGAGAATTGGGCTGTGCAAGAGTCCAAACCATTCTATGGAGTGGCAAGCTTGAGTAGGAGGAATTTCTCAAAAAGAAAAAGTGAAAAGAGACACTGTTTGGGGAATTCTCCTGCAACAATCGCTCTCACCTCTTCCCTACCCAGCTGGGCAGTGATCCCGAGGTAGCCCAGGAAGCCCTGCGTGCCCTGATAGCACTGGGAACAATGCCCCCCTGAACCCGTGGGGCCAGAGGCAGCCTGGCCAAGGGCACGCCCGCAACCCAGGGGAGAGTGCACTCTGCAAAGCCTGGATTCCACACCCAAGGCCCCTCAGAGAGGCACCAGGCTAGCTCTGGGGAGACTGATCGGCTAGCCATGGGGAGAGTGCCCATGAGGCTGCCTAAGCATAAATCAGGAAGGGAGAAAAGTGCCTCAGCCTGCTGCAGCCAGCAAGACCACAAAAACTGGTGTGGCCAGTTTGAAACAAAAATGAGAATTTTTTAAGTATTTTTTATTTTTATTATTTTTTATCTCTCATTTCCTTTTTCCTCTTTCTCCTTCTTTCTTGTTTTATTCCCTCTTCCTTTCTTTCCAATTTTATCTCTTCTTCCTTCCTTCTTCTGCTTTTTTTTTAATACCCACAAGTGAGACAAAAAGAACCTGGAATTGTAAAAAGACCAGAGTTAGACCCAAAGAGGAGGCATCCCAAGAGCTGAGACAGTGAGCCAAATATCACTTTGCTATAACAGAGAACCTGCAAGTTATTGCATATTCATATTATTATTTTTCACTATTCTTACATCTTTTATTTTAATAGTATTTTTGTATTCCTCTTCTTTCTGTTTAGTCTTCTTTCCTTGGCTGGTTATATTGTACTGTTTGATAGGTTTCCCCTGTTCTTTCATAGTATATGGCTAATTTACTGTCTTTCACTTCACTTGTGTTCCATTAGCACACTACTTAAGGTCCTATACTCCCTATTCTTGTTATCCGGATCACATAGATTCTGTTATATGATTGTTGCTCCATTAGTATTGTAAATAATAGCTGTTCCATACAATTGTAAATACTACACAACACCTCTCACAGATCTTAGCACACTTCATGGTTTCCTGAACTCTATTACTATAGTGGTTAACTCTATTCTCTCACACACTACACCTATTTACTATCCTTTACTCTCACCTTACCTCAGAATCTAACCTCCCACAACCTCACTGCCTTCTAGATCCAACTCACAACCCTTCCCTCCCTGACAAGAGTCATCTTCTTTCCATCCTTTCTAAAAAGTGGCTACTTGGGTGGAAGGTCACAGTTAACATTATACATAGCCAAAAGACCTCCTATCTCTTCTAGACTGGCTGCCAATGTAAATATCAAAGAATACTCTCTTGCTGTCTTAAAACATTTTCCCTTCTGCTCCAACTGATCACAAAAAAAGAGTAGGTAGAAGCAGTGAACACCAGGATACCTGGTGGAAGAGGAAACCCAGCAACAAAGGAACCACCAACAGATAACAACAGAAGAAGGTGAAGGAGGGAGTGGAAGCCACAATAACCTCAATCCAGGACCTATCTGGAAATACAACTGAATAGTGGAGAAATTACTCAGAACAAACAACTGAACAAGAGCAAGAGAGAATCCTCAAAACCTTGTACACATGGAAGAACCAGCTTCAACACAACCTGCTCTCACCAGCACAACAAAATACAAAAGGTGGTGGACAGAGTGACCTTCAATTAACCAGCTGGTGGGAAGGACCCACCAAAGAAAGACCCACAACAACAAAAACCCAAAAACAAACACAGAGCCAGCTTAAACGACAGCCCAAGATCAGTGAGCTTGGGAGATCAAGGACACTGCACCACTGAATCTCACAGGTATTCTACCACAGAAGTTAACACCATAAACCCAGGGATACAGAAAGACCAATTTAAGAAGCAGAGGCTAACAACAAGAGTCTCACAAACAATGGGAAGACAAAGAAACAATCCCCAATGAAAGGAAAGGAGGAAGCCTCAGAAAGAATGCTAAACAAAATAGAAGCAACTCAACTATCAGATATTAAGTTCAAAGCAATGGTTATCAGGAAGCTCAATGAGCTCACAGTGAATTACCAGAAACTACAGGGAAACTACAATGAACTCACTGCAAACTATATCAACATGAAAATGGAAATAGAAACTATCAACAAGGGCCAAGAGGAAATGAAGAATATAATTTCTGAACTGATGAACACAGTAGAAAGAGTCAAAAGTAGGATTAATGAAGCAGAAGATCGGATCAGTGAGCTGGAGGACAAAATAGGGGGAAAAAAAAACAAGCAAGAAAAGCAAAAGAGGCTCAGAAAGAATGAAGAGGGATTAAGAGAAATGCAGTACCATATGAAACAATAATATCCACATAATAGGGATACCAGAAGGAAAAGAAGAGCAAGGGACAGAAAACCTATTTGAAAAAGTAATGATGGAAAACTTCCCTAATTTGATGAGAGAAAAAGTCACACAAATCCAGGAAACACAGAGAGTCCCGATCAAGAAGAACCCAAAGAAGCCCACTTCAAGACACATCATAAATGGCAAAATTTCAAGACAAAGAGAGAATCTTAGAGGCATCAAGAGAGAAACAGGAAGTAACATACAAGCGAGTGCCGATAAGGTTAGCAGCTGACTTCTCAATGGAAATGCTCCAAGCCAGAAAATAATGGCAAGAGATATTCCAAATAATGAGAACCAGAGGCCTGCAACCAAGGATACTTTTCCCAGAAAGGCTCTCAATCAAGATAGAAGGCCAAATAAGGAGCTTCCAGGACAAAAGAAGTCTAAAAGAATACACCTCAACCAAAACAGCTCTTCAAGAGATGCTAAAGGGACTACTTTAAGGAAAGGAAGGGAGAGAGATAGACAGATAGAGAGAGAGAGATACAAAAATGGCAATGAATAAGTACCTATCAATAATAACTTTAAACATAAATGGGTTAAATTCTCCAATAAAATGACATAGAGTAGCTGAATAAGAAAGCATGACCCAAATATATGTTGCCTACAAGAGATCCACCTCAGGACAAAAGAACAACACAGACTGAAAGTGAAGGGCTAGAAACAAAATTTCCAAGCAAAAAGACAGGAAAAAAACAGCTGGGGTAGCAATACTCATAACAGACAAAATAGACTTCCAAAAAAGGGCCATAAAAAGAGACCCAGAAGGTCACTTCATAATACTCAAGGGAAGAATCCACCAAGAAGATGTAAACATTGTAAATATATGTGTACCCAAAATAGGAGCACCCAAATACATGAAGAAATCTTAGAGGACTTTAAGAAAGATATGGACAGCAATACAATTATAGTAGGGGATTTTAATACTCGCTGTCAAAAATGGACAGATCTTCCAAACAAAATACCAACAAAGATATTATGGCACTGAGAAATACCCTAGATGAAATAAACTTTACTGGTATATATATAAAGAGAGCCCTTCATCCCAAAGAAGCTGAATACATATTCTTTTCAAGTGCATATGGAACATTTTCAAAGATAGACCACATGATAGGACACAAAACAAGCCTCAACAATTTCAAGAAATTTGAAATCATACCAAGGAATTTCTCTGACCACAAGGGACTGAAACTAGAAACCAACTCCAAGGGAAAAAAACCAAAACACTCAAAATCATGGAGATTGAATAGCATGCTATTAAATGATGAGTGGGTCAAGAATGAAATTAGGGAAGAAATCAAAAAGTTTCTGGAAACAAATGAAAATGAACTCACAACAACACAAAACTTATGGGACACAGCTAAGGCAGTTCTGAGAAAGAAGTTCATACTGATACAGGTCTACCTAAAAAAGATAGAAACATTTCAAACAAATGAGCTAACCCTACACCTACAAGAACTCAAGGAACAACAACGAAGACAGCCCAGAGCAAGTATAAGGAAGGCAATAACCAAGATCAGAGCAGAATTAAATGACATAGAGACTAAAAACACAATTCTAAGGATCAATGAATCCAGGAGCTGGTTCTTTGAAAAGATAAACAAAATTGACAAGCCTTTAAGCAGACTCATCAAGAAGAAAAGAGAGAGGACTCAAATAAACACAATCAGAAATGAAAGAGGAGACATGACAACTGATACCACAGAAATGCAAAGGATTGTAAGAAATTACTACAAAAAATTGCATGCCAAGAAATTTGAAAACCTAGGTGAAATGGACAAATTTCTAGAAAAATATAATCTTCCAAAACTCAATGAAGAAGAAACAGAAAGCCTGAACAGACCAATAACAGCAGATGAAATTGAAGCAGTAATCAAAAAACTCCCAACACACAAAAGCCCTGAACCAGATGGCTTCACAAGAGAACTCTACAAAGCATTTAAGAAAGAGCTAACCCCTATCCTTCACAGACTATTCCAAAAAATCCAAAATGATGGAAGACTCACATACTCTTTTTACAAAGCCAGCATCATCCTAATCCCAAAACCAGATAAAGACACAACAAAGAAAGAAAACTTCAAACCAATATCTCTGGTGAACATAGACATGAAAATCCTCAACAAAATATTGGCAAACCACATCCAGCAATGCATTAAAAAGATCATACACCATGACCAAGTAAGATTCATCCCAGGGATGCAAGAGTGGTACAATATTCACAAATCAGTAAATGTAATACATCACATTTGAAAACAAAAGACAAAAATCACATGATCATATCAATAGATGCAGAAATAGCATTTGATAAGGTACAGCACACATTTATGATAAAAACACTCAGCAATGTGGGAATAGAGGGAGCATCCCTCAACATAATAAAGGCCATACATGAAAGACCTACAGCCAACATCATACTCAATGGGAAAAAATAATAAACTTTCCCACTAAGATCAGGAACAAGACAAGGATACCCACTTTCACCACTCCTATTCAATATAGTATTGGAAGTCCTAGCCACAGTGGTCAGGCAAGAAAAGGAAATAAAAGGATCCAAATGGGAAAAGAGGAAACAAAACTGTCATTGTCTGCAGATGACATGATAGTGTACATAGAAAATCCTATAGACTCCACCAGAAAACTTCTCGACCTAATAAATGAATTTGGCAAAACAGCAGGATACAAAGTCAGTATCCAGAAATCAAAGGCATTTTTCTACACCAACAGTGAGACAGCAAAAGTAGAAATCAGGAAAAAAATCCTATTCGATATAGCAAAAAGAAAATGAAATGCCTAGGAATAAACCTAACCAAGGAGCTAAAAGACCTATACTCAGAAAACTACACAACACTAAAGAGAGAAATTAAGGAAGGCACAAACAAATGAAAACATATACTGTGTTCATGGATTGGAAGAATTAACGTCATCAAAATGTCCATACTACCCAAAGCAATTTCTAGATTCAATGCAATCCCTATTAAAGTACCAATGGCATATTTCACAGACATAGAACAAACACTCAAAAATTTATATGGAACCATAAACAACCTTGAATAGCTGCTGCAATTTTGATAAGAGCAAAGTAGGAGGGATCACAATACCTGACACTAAACTATACTACAAGGCCACTGTAATCAAAACGGCCTGGTACGGGCATAAAAAACAGACACATGGATCACTGGAACAGAACAGAGAGCCCAGAAATAAACCCAAGTCTCTATGGTCAGTTAATATTTGACAAAGTGGGCAGCAGCATAAAATGGAGCAAAAATAGCCTCTTCAACAAATGGTGTTGGGAGAACTGGACAGCTATGTGCAAAAAAATGAAACTCAAGCACCAACTTACACCATATGCAAGAATAAATTAATGGCAGATAGATATTTAAAAGATTTAAATATAAGTCGTGACACCATTAAAGTCCTAGAGGAAAACATAGGCAGGAAAATCTCAGATAATTCACACAGCAACATTTTCACTGATATGTCCCCTAGAACAAGGGACATAAAGGAAAGAGTAAACAAATGGGATTTCATCAAAATAAAAAACTGCACAGCTAAAGAAAACATCAGCAAAACAAAAAGGGAACCAACTGCAGAGAAAAATATATTTTCAAATGATACCTCAGACAAAGGTTTGATCTCCAAAATGTATGAAGAACCCACACAACTCAACTCCAGGAAGACAACCCAATTAAAAAATGGGCAAAGGTCCTGAACAGACCCTTCTGCAAGGAGGACATACAGAGGGCCCAGAGACATATGAAAGGATGGTCAGCATCACTAGCCATCAGAGAGATGCAAATTAAAACCACAATGAGATACTACTTCACACCAGTCATAATGGTCAACATAAACAAACCAACAAACAAGTGCTTGCAAGGTTGCGGAGAAAAGAGAACCCCAGTACACTGTTGGGGGGAATGCAGACTGGTACAGCCACTGTGGAAAACAGTATGGAATTTCCTCAGAAAACTAAAAATGGAGCTATTTTAAAAATATTTTTACTTATTGATTTTTACCTTTTCTTTTTCTGGACATATTTTCATTTATTTTATTTTATTATTGTTTAATTACACTTGTTCCCATTTTCCTCCCATTACTCTCCCCATCCTACCCACCTCCACCTCCCACATTCAATCCCCCCCCCGACATTTTCTTTGTCCATGGGTCCTTTATACATGTTCCTTGATGACCCTTCTCCTTCTCAACAAAATATTAACAAAATTCAACAGCACATTCAAAAGACCATAGAACATGATCAAACAGGAATAATACCTACATCAAACTAAAGCTTCTGTGCAGCAACAGAAACAAGCATGAAAAGGCATCCTACAGAATGGAAGAAAAATATTTTCCAACTATCATCCTCAAAAGGGGTTAATATCACAAATATATAAGAACCTTTTGGAACTCAAAATTTTAAAAAATAAGCCAATGTAAAAATGAGAAAACTACTTGAAAAGACATTTCTCCAAACAACACATACAAATGCACCCCCAGAAATATAAAAAAGGTGCTAAACATCACTAATCTTCAAGGAAATGCCAATGAAAATCACAATGAAATGTCACTTCATGCCTCTTAGGATGAATATTATTAAAAAGAAAAAAATAAGTGTTGGAGAGGATGTGGAGAAATCAGAACTATTCTACACTGTTGGCTATATATCCAAAACATATGAAATCAGATCTTAAAAAGATATCTACAACCCTATGTTCACTGAAGCATTATTCACAATAGCTAAGAAATGGAAACAAGTTAAATGTTCATCAATAGATGAATGGATAAAGAAAGTGTGGTATATACAAATAATGAAATATTATTCAAATTTTAAAAAAGGAGGTAATCCTGCCATTTGACATAAGATGGATGGATGAAAGAATATTATGTTAAATGAAATAGCCCAGTTACACTAGAGTGGATACTGTGTAATTCTGCCTATATGAGGTATCTAAAACAGTTGAATTTATAGAGAGAATAGAATGGTAGTTTTCAGGAGTGGAGTGGGGGTGGGTAAGGAAAAAATTAGAGTTTTTTTCAATGGGTATAAAGTTTCTGTTATGTAAAATGAGTAAGTTTCAAACATTGCTGTACAACATAGTACCTAGAGCTAATAATATGGAATTGTTAACTCTATAATATGTTGAGGATAGACCTCATGTTTTTGCCAAAAGCAACAAAAACAAAAAAACACAAAAACACTAGGAAATTCTTGAGGGTGCTAGATATGCTTAATACCTTGGTTGTGGTGATATATCATAAATATACGTATATATCCAAATTCATCAAGATATAAAACAAATGTGTGCAATTTTTATAAATTGTACTTCAATAAAGTTAAAAACAAGTGGAATATAAAACATAAACCAGACTTCAATTTTTGCATGTTAAGACTAAAGTGTTCATAGATCATATATAGAGATGTCCACCATGAAGATAAAAATAAAAATGAAGAACTAGAGTGTGGGAAGCCCCATCCCATGGAGTTCTCCCGGCCACTGTAGAGGAGAATTAGTTGTCCTGGACACAATCTGTTGTTCCAGTGGGAAAGGGGGTGGCAATTCCCTCTAGTGGAGAGTGTCCTGAGCCTTTCTCTGAAGCAGATTTTATTGGTCTCAGTATGTGCAGGGATATACAGTAGGCATGTAACACTTACAAATCAAAGTCTAAAAGCCATAGTTACAGAGAACAGATATTATCCATAGATAACAATTGAGGAAACACGGAGATCTGCCTCAGGTCAAAGTCTGTTAGATACACTGATGCCAGAACGTTGTTAAGGCATGGTTCATGAGATTAGGAGTTCACTCCCTTATGCTTTGAATTTAAACATCTGGTTTACATCAATAGGGCTATACAAAACAAAGCAAGCTTCAAAGGATACAATGTATTCTTCAGGCCTGATTTCCCACAGGAACCCTTAGCATTAGTATTGGATCATGCCTGCCACCTGCATTCCTGACATTCCAGTCAAGATTTACAGACAAGGCCTTTGTAATTTGGGGTACAGTTTCCAATAACACACAAAGTGGCCCCCAACACTAGAGAAAAGTCTAGACCACACATAGAGATGTGGAGGTAGGCAGAATACATGAAAGGATTAAAATTACAGATTTATATGCCATCAATTAGAAGGGAGAATAAGGAAAATATGAACCCACATTGGAAACCTAGACAGTGCCATATGTGGAGCTCAGATTAAAAATTAAATGCCTGTTCCCGTTATTTCTTATGTGGTAAATGAAAAGGAAAAACCTTAAACTTAGATACACTAAGACATTAAGTAAGCTCAATACTGATCCACACTGGAACCCTGGTTAGTCGTCAAATTCCACATTTTTCAGTCTTTAAAATGGAGATGTGATTCCATGAAGAAGTAGAATTTGATCTACTTCATACTCTTATGATCTACATCATAAGAGTAGATTAAGATCATGGGTATAAAATTTGTTGATAAATTCCAAAATACTAAGCAGAAAAGAGACACCCTTAAAAAGTAAAGCTGTTGCCTTCCAGCCAAGATGGAGGTGGAAGTAAATACACTGTGCCTCCTCACACAAGCAAAAGAAGGACAACAACAAATTTAAAAACAAAAAGCAACAGGAACTGCCAGAAAATTGAACTATATGGAAGTCCAACAACCAAGGAGTTAAAAGAGAAATATTCATTCAGACGGGTAGGAGGGGTGGAGTTGGGCAGCAGTAGGGGGAGAGGACTAGTGGCAAGGTGGTAGCTGGAGGACCTGGGTAGCTGAGACAGCAGCTGACAGACCAGGTGGTCCCACATTTGCTTGCAGATAAACCAAGAAGAACAACTGGGGAGAGAGACAGACCATGCAACCAAGGGTTCCAGTGTGAGGAAATAAAACCTCAAAACCTCTGACTGAAAAAAACGTGTGGGGATTGCAGCAGCAGGAGAAACCCCCAGCCTCACAGGAGAATTCAATGAAGAGATCCACAGGGTCCTAGAATGTACCCACCCCACACACCTAGGAATCAGCACCAGAAGGGCCCAATTTGCTTGTGGGTAGTGGGGGAAGTGGCTGAAAGTGGCCCAGAGCTGAGCAAGTGGAATTGTGCCCTCTCAGACCCCTCCCCCACATATAGCACCACGATGCAGCAAAGTGGGTTTCCCTACCCTGGCAAATACCTAAGGCTCTGCGCTTTACTATGTAATAGGCCCACTGGACCAAAAAAAATGGCCCAAATGAAAGAACAGATCAAAGCTCCAGAAAAAAATACAACTAAGCAATAAAGAGATAGCCAACCTATCAGATGCAGAGTTCAAAACCTGCTAATCAGAATGCTCACAGAAATAGTTGAGTATGGCCACAAAACAGAGGAAAAATTGAAGGCTATGAAAAGTGAAAGTAAAAAAAATATTTATGGAACCAACAGTAAAGGGAAGTAAACCAGGACTCATATCAACAGTTTGGATCAGAAGGTGAAGACACAAACATTCAGCCAGAACAGAATGAAGAAACAAGAATTCAAAAAAAATGAAGAGAACTTGGAAACATCTGGGACAATTTGAAATGTTCCAACATCCAAGTGCCAGAAGGAGAAGAAGAAGAACAAGATATTGAAAACTTATTTGAAAAAAATAATGAAGGAAAACTCCCCCAATCTGGTGAAGGAAATAGATGGAAATAGACTTCCAGGAAGTCCAGGAAGCTCACAGATTCCCAAAGAAGTGGGACCCAAGGAGGAATGCACCAAGACACATCCTAACTAAATTACCCAAGATTAAAGATGAGAGAATCTTAAAAGCAGCAAGACAAAAGAGTTACCTACAAAGGAGTTCCCATAAGATTATCAGCTGATTTCTCAAAAGAAACCTTGCAGGCAAGAAGAGGCTGCAAAGAAGTATTCATGGTCATGAAATGCAAGGACCTACCACACAAGATTACTCTATTCAGCAAAGCTATCATTTAGAATGGAAGGACAGAAAATGATTCCCAAATAAGGTCAAGTTAAAGGAGTTCATCATCACCAAGCCCTTATTATATGAGATGTTAAAGGGACCTATCTAAGAAAAAGAAGTGAAATGTTCATAGTTGTCAATGAACTAACAACTGTAAACAACAGAACCTTAAAAAAAAACTAAGTAAACAACTAGTATAGGAATAGAACCACAGAAATGGAGATCTCATGGAGGGTTATCAATGGGGAACTGGAGTGGGGAGAATGGGGGAAAAAGGTACAAGGAAAAAGAAGCATAAATTGTAGGTACAAAATAGAGAGGGGGAGATTAAGAATTGTATAGGAAATGTAGAAGCCAAAGAACTTATATGTACAACCCATGGACAAGAACTAAGGACAGGGGGAATGCAGGTGGGAGGGGGTGCACGGTGGAGGGGAATAAAAGAGGGCAAATGGGACAACTGTAACAGCAAAATCAATAAAATTTTTTTTAATTTTTTAAGAAAACAGCATTAAAATGAACAGAGAGACAACCGTACGGAAAAACATATTTGCCAATGACACCTCAGACAAAGGCTTGATCTTCAAAATACGTAAAGAACTGACATGACTCCACTCCAGGAAGACAAAAAAATTATTTTTAAATGGGCAAAAGACTTGAACAGACACTTCTCCAAGAAGGACATACAGAGGGTCCAGAGACATATGAAAAGATGCTCAGCATCACTAGCCGTCAGAGAGATGCAAATTAAAACCACAATGAGATACCACCCCACACCAGTCAGAATGGCCATCATAAACAAATCAACAAACAAGTGTTGGAGAGGATGTGGAGAAAAGGGAACCCTAGTGCGCTGTTGGTGGTAATGCAGACTGGTACAGCCACTATGGAAAACAGTATGGAATTTCCTCAGAAAACTAAAAATCGATCTGCCTTTTGACCCAGCAATTCCACTGCTGGGATTATACCCTAAGAACCCTGAAACACCAATCCAAAAGAACCTATGCACCCCAATGTTCATAGCAGCACAATTTACAATAGCCAAGTGCTGGAAGCAACCTAAGTGCCCATCAGCAAATGAGTGGATCAAAAAACTATGGTACATCTACACTATGGAATTCTACTCAGCAGAGAGAAAGAAGGAGTTTATACCCTTTGTAACAGTGTGGATGGAACTGGAGAGCATTATGCTAAGTGAAAGAAGCCAGGTGATGAGGGACAATGACCGTATGATCTCATCTTAAATTGGAACATAATCAACAAAAGAAAAAAGCAAACAAAATACAACCAGAGACATTGAAATTAAGAACAATCTAACAATAGCGTGAGGGGAGAGGGGAGGGGACAGTGAGGAGAAGGGTTTTCAGGAACTACTATAAAGGACATATGGACAAAACCAAGGGGGAAGGTAGAATCAAGGGAGGGAGGTGGGTTTGGGGGGGTAAGGAGAAGGGGTGGGGAGAAAACACAAACAACTGTAATTGAACAACAATAAAATAATTTAAATTAAATTTTAAAAAATGTTTTTAAGTGAAGCTCTTAAGCAGACTTTGGTTTTCTTTTCCATACCAGAGGGAGGAATGTTTAGGACCCAAGGAATGCATTAGCTTCCAGGTAAAGACAAACTAAACTATTGTAGTAAAGAAGATAGAAATTACTACTGGCCAAGATGGAGAAGTATGTAAACACACTGTGTCCCCTCGCACAACCAGAATAAGGACAACAACAACTTAGAAACAAAATAACAACCAGAACTGACAGAAAATCGAATTGTGTGGAAGTCTGACAACCAAGGAGTTAAAATAGACACAGTCATCCAGATGGGTAGACAGGGTGGAGTCAATCAGCTGGCAGGGTGGAGAGGAGTCGTGGCACAAAAAGTGGTGGCACTGGGCCCACAAGGCACCCCAGGTGAACAAGACTGCAGTAGGCAGACCCTGGGCGCTCAGGCAGCAGCAGGCAGACCCCGGGCATGGGGTGGCAACAGGCAGACACAGTGAAGCAGCGATTGTGAAGCAAGGCATTGTGTGCAAGGTGGCTGGCTGACTGGGTGGTCCCACATTCGTGCGCAGATAAACCAGACAAAACTGGGGAGTGAGACAGACCACAGAGCCCAGGGTCCCAGCACTGGGAAATAAGGCCTCAAAACACCAATTGAAAACACCTGCAGGGGTTGAGGTGCAGCCTCGTGGGGGAAGAGACTCCCAGCCTCATGGGGGAGTTTGTTGGAGAGACCCACAGGGTCCTGGAATGTACACAGGCCCACCCACATGGGAATCAGCACCAGAAGAGCCCAGTTTGCTTGGGGGAAGCGGTGGAGGGGACTAGGATCTGACAGAGAGCAGAGCAGGCACCATTGTTCCCTCTTGGACCCCACCCCCACATACAGCATCACAACCCCATCAAAGTGAGTTGCCCCACCCTGGTGAACACCTAAGGCTCCGCCCCTCATATGTAACAGGTGCAACAAGACAAAAAAACTGGCCCAAATGAAAGGACAGATCAAAGCTCCACAGCAAATACAACTAAGTGACAAAGGTAGCCAACCTATCAGATGCACAGTTCAAAGCACTGGTGATCAGGATGCTCACAGAATTGGTTGAATTTGGTCGCACATTAGAAAAATAATGAAGGCTACACTAAGTGAAATGAAGGAAAGTGCACAAGGAACCAATAGTTATGGGAAGAAAACTGGGACTCAAATCAATGGAGTGGACCAGAAGGAAGAAAGAAACAACCAAACAAAAAAGAAGGAAGAAACAAGAATTCAAAAAAATGAGGAGAGGCTTAGGAACCTCCAGGACATCTTTAAACATTCCAACATGCAAATTATAGGGGTACCAGAAGGGGAAGAGGAAGAGCAACAAGTGGAAAAATCACTTGAACAAATAATAAAAGAGAACTTCCCCAATCTGGCAAAGGAAATAGACTTCCAGGAAGTCCAGGAAGCTCAGAGAGTCCCAAAGAAGTTGGACTCAAGGAGGAACACACCAAGACACATCATAATTGCATTACCCAAGGTAAAAATGAAGGAGAGAATTGTAGAAGCAGCAAGAGATAAGGAGACAGTAACCTACAAAAGACTTCCTATCAGACTGCAGCCGATTTCTCAAAAGAGACCTTGCAGGCAAGAAGGGGCTGGAAAGAAGTATTTCAAGTCATGAAAGGCAAAGACCTACATCCAAAATTGCTCTGTCCAGCAAAGCTTTCATTTAGAATGGAAGGGCAGATAAAGTGCTTCTCAGATAAGGAAGGTCAAGTTAAAGGAGTTCATCATCACCAAGCCCTTATTTTATGAAATGTTAAAGGGACTTACCTAAGAAAAAGAAGATAAAAAACATGTATAGTAAAATGACAGCAAACTCACAGTTCTTAACAACCACACCTAAAACAAAAACAAAAACAAACTAAGGAAACAACTAGAACAGGAACAGAACCACAGAAATGCAGATCACATAAAGGGTTAGCAACAGGGGAGTAGGAGGAGGAGAGAGGGGGAAAAGGTACAGAGAATAAGTAGCATAGATGGTAGGTAGAAAATAGACAGGGGGAGGGCAAGAATAGTATGGGAAATGTAGAAGCCAAAGAACTTATGACACATGGACATGAACTAAAGCGGGGGGGCAGGGGCGGAATGTGGGTGGGAAAGGGTGTGCAGGGTGGAGGGGAATGAAGTGGGGGAAATGGGACAACTGTAATAGCATAATCAATAAAATATATTTTAAAAAAGAAAGGTGAATAAAAAAGATAGAAATTATACTTTAGGCTCAGTCCAAATCAAGGCTCATGTACAAAGGACCCATGGACAAGGACAATGGGGTGGGGATTGTCTTTGGGAGCAGGGGTTGGACAGGGCAGGGGAGAGCAACAGGGGGGAAAATGGGGACAACTGGAACTGAACAACAATAAAAAAATTTTTCAGGACAATGTAGATATGAAAATAAATCAAAGGAGAAAATGTGAAGAGACAGAATGTTGTGAGTATGTGCTCAGGAAGAGAGAGATTAAGGAACATATGTGAATGACCCATGGACATGGACAACAGGGTGGGAATGACTGGGCAAGCGGGCAGTGGGCTGGGCTGAAGGAGGGCAAAGGGGGAAAATTGGGACCACTGTAATAGAATAACAATAAAATATTTAATAAAAAAGGAAGTGAGCCCTGGCTGGCGTAGCTCATTGGATTGAGCACGGGCTGCGAACCAAAGTGTCGCAGGTTTGATTCCCAGCCAGCGTACATTCCTGGGTTGCAGGCCATGACCCCCAGCAACCACACGTTGGTCTCTCTCTCTCTCTCTCTCTCTCTCTCTCCCTCCCTCCCTCCCTTCCCTCTCTAAAAATAAATAAATAAAATAAAATAAAATAATTAAAAAAGGAAGTGAGAATAAAAATATGTTTAATGAGCTGATGCAGAAATTCTACTCCAGAGGGTCAAACCCCTCCAAATATAAACACCTCCATCCCCACACCTTTCCTCCAGTTTGCCATTTCTATGCTGAAAAGAAACAAAACTTTTCCTTCCAGAAAAAAAGAATTTGTATTCGACAATAAATAGTCCAGTTTAGCAGAGGTATTCAACAGAGTGAGATGTTTGATTTTCAGTCAATATTAACTGAGGAGGACACAGTATTTTTCAAAACAAAGTTTTAATTAAGTGAAATAATACAATAAATTAGTGGCTTCACAACTGAAGACAGAAAGATCAGTTAAAAAATTGATAGGATGCTTTTCAGGGTCACTAAAGAATAACAAAGAGGAAGACCTTGCTAGCCAGTCACTGAGATCCCCTTTCCAAGTTCAACAGTATACCTCCACTTCATTTCTCTTACTTATTATACAATTGTTTAGTATGAAATTTTTTAAAAGATTAGTACTAAGAAGTGTGGTTAATACCCCAATACCAATAGCAATGTATCTAGTGTATAAAAGTATGCAAAAATTCCACTTCAAAATTTTTTTTAATTCCAGAGAGAGAGACAGGAAGGGAGAGAGAGAAATATTGATGTGAGAGAAACATCAATCAATTGCCTCATGTATGCACTAGACCAGAATCGAATCCACAGCCTAGGTATATGCCCTGACTTGAATTGAACCCACAGCCTTTTGGTTTATGGGACAATGCTCCAACAAACTGAGCCACACAAGCCAAGGCCAAAAATTCCATTTTATATCCCACATATGAATGAAAACATATGGTTCTTTTTCTTTCTGACTTATTTCACTTAGCATGATATTCTCAAGGCCCATCTACATTGTCACAAATGGCAGTATTTAGTCTTTTCTTGTGTATCATAAAAATGTACACTTGAAACTATATAATCTAATTAACCAATGTCACCCCAATAAATTTAATAAATAGCACTGATTGGTGACTAATTTGATTGGAGTGTTGTCCCATACACCAAAAGTTTGCAGGTTCAATCCCAGTCAGGGCACATACCTAGGATGCCGGTTTGATCCCATCAGGGAGCTTATAGGAGGCAACCAATTGATGTTTCTTTCTCATATTGATGTTTCCCATTCTCTCTCTCCCCCTCCACTCTTCTCTCTCTCTCTAAAATCAATAAATATATCCTCAGGTGAGGATTAAAAAATTGAATAAATAAAAAAAATCCAAGCTTTACCATCATACAGAGAAGGAAGTTTTCTTTTTGAGAAAGACTCTTCCCACAGCTCCCTTCATGTCTCTGTTCCTCAGGCTATAAATGAAGGGGTTCAGCATGGGGGTCACCACAGTGTACATCATAGCCATTACCATTTCCTTAACAGTAGAGTTATCTTCTGATGGGCATAAATAGAGACCAATAACTGTCCCATAGAACAGTGACACCACAGACAGGTGGGATCCACAGGTGGAGAAGGCCTTGCAGATGCCTCGAGCAGAAGGGACCTTGAGGATGGAGGACACAATTCGTGCATAGGACATGATGATGAGTAGGAATGGGATGACAAGAATAAGCCCTCCCATGATAAATATCACCAATTCATTAACTCGAGTATCAGAGCAGGACAGCTTCAGCAGAGCAGACATGTCACAGAAAAAGTGGAGGATCTTGTTGTCAGCACAAAAACACAGTCTATCCATGAGAAGAGTGTGTAACAGGGCATGCAATGTGGTCACCACCCAGGACAGCACCACCAGGGAAACACAGAGCTTGGGACTCATGATGGTGGCATAGTGCAGGGGCGAGCAGATGGCCACATAGCGGTCATAGGCCATGGCCACAAGCAGGAAGCTCTCCAGGTCTGAAAAAAATAGGAAGAAGTACATTTGGGCCAAGCAGCCTGCATAGGGGATGGATGAGTGTTGGCTCTGCATGTTGTGTAACAATTTAGGAATGGTCACAGAAGAGAAGCAAATGTCAGAGAAAGACAAATTACTGAGAAACAGATACATGGGTATGTGGAGATGGGAGTCCAGGTGAATAAGCACAATAATGAGGAGGTTCCCCAGGACAGTGGTAAGATACATGGCCAGGAACAGGGCATAGAACAGGTTTTTCTGCTCTGGCTCAATTGGCAGGCCCTGGAGGAAGAAGTATGCGATGATAGTTTGATTTCTTCCAGTCATGTTCTGTGTCCAGTGTCTTAAGGGAAAAGTCACAGTGTCCATTAAATATCTGAATAAAAATAAACATATTTCTGTGATTCGTAGTCTGTTAGTTGCTCTTCAATAATTGGTTTTACTCATTATTTGTAATGGTACTTTCTGTCACCACAAATATATCACTAAATCCAAGCCACTTTTCAGACTTATTTTCTCATTTTTCATTAATTAGCTTGTAACCATACTGACTCTTCCCTCCCCTCTAAAACACTCTCATTTCATCTTCAGTGTGATCCCACTGGTTCTTCTTATACTTCCCTGGGCATATATTCTCAGTAACTGTGACTGGTTTCTCTCTAATGGTATCATATATATTGTTGCTTCTTTGGGCTTTTTCTTAGACACTATATTCTTATAATTTTCTGTGTCCAGCCCTAAAAAGCCTGCATATTCCCATGTCATCAATTACCATATAAATCTCATGGGTAAAACTATCACTTTCAGAACTGTATCATCAATTGTTTAATGATTATTTCCTCGTGTAATATTATAAGCATCTTCAGCTCAACAGGTCCCCAATTGAAACTCATAATCTCACCCTGCCCCTCTCCCAATCCACTCCTCCAAGTCTCTCACATCTCGGCAAAAGAAACCCAGGCTCAACTCATAAACCTCTCTCCCAGACCAGAAAAGAACCCACTGCTATATTTCCACAGCATCCTGTGCTTGTTCCCACAGCACTTAGTCCCATTGGGATTATTTGTTCATCACTGTCTTCCCTACTGGATTGTCAATCCCATGCAAGAAAGGCCAAGGCTGCAGCAAGGCCAGCACCTGGCACAGTGCCTCCAAGTAGCTGTTTCATAAACATTTATTGGCTGTACTTCAGGCTTAGACATTCATTCCTTCAACTGAAGGACAGAAAACTCCTGTTAAGTTAGAATATCTATATCTACTAAATCTTGTCAGAACAAGATCTTACTAGTTTTTGACACTTTATTGCAGAATTCCTGGATGTAACCTCAGACTTCTAGAAAATATTAGACTACCTCAACCACACCACTCTTTATTGTGAATAAACAACCCAGTACATACATCCACGCCGTCACTCTCTGCTTGTGTGGATACCCACAGGATATGATGATATTGCTGTGAAAAATAAACCTGATGGGGAGGTTCGGTAATGAAGGGAGAAAAAGGAAGGGATAAAGATAAATTCTACCCCCTTCCTCTAGTTGTTCTCCAGATAGCCATACCTCAGAGTGTGCCTCAGAGCTGAGGAAGAAAGCTAAAAAGGAGCCCAAAGGGATGTGGAAAGTTCCTTCCCTAAAGAAACATAACTAAGTCCAACTGCTGGGGTTTCCATCCTGTTGATGCTGTTTAATTGAGCCATGTTAATAATTTTTACATGTGGACATAATGGGTTGGTTTTACAGTAGAGAGAAGCATCAAATGAGGTTTCATATACCTAATTTCTCAGAATTTTTCTCCCCTGGGAAACAAGTGGGACCCATCTCTGGTGTCAAGACTTTCACCAGGAATCACAAACCACACAGCCAGCACTTGCAGCTGGCCGCAGCCACGGATCAGGCTTATGGGCTTCAGCTGCTCAATTATGGATGCTTCATCTTGATCTGGTGAATCAGTAGTTGTCAGTCTGCACAAATTTTACATTTGGTAATGCAACTCTGCTGGTCTGTGGACAACATTTTGAGCAGTAAGAACATGCAACACATTTTTAAAAACAGATTACTGCACACTCCCCCAATAAATGTAATCAGACTCTCTAGAGAGGGAGAGCCCATCCAAAATATTTTAAAGCTCCTTATGTAATTCAAATATATAGTCAAGGGTTCATCTGTATTGAATGCCTGCCTCACACAGATGTCTTTTGTTGAAATGATACAATCTTGAGACATATATTACATAGTAATACTTACGAATGCTATCATCAAAAACTGGTGAACATCCATCAAAATATTTCTAGATTGTGAAGAAATCTTGGGAGGCTGAGAGGTAGAGAAGAGGATTCTTATACCTGAAAAACTATGCTGCAGAACAGTTACACAAGACCCTCTGGTTGGAAGGACCCTAAAAGACTAGCTCATTTATCTTCTACCCAACTTACCCAGTCTATCTGATGGTGATTCCAGGATCCTGGCCTGAGACTAGGCTCCCCTTCATTCACTAAGGTGTGTGAAGGAACAACCTCTGGAGTTGTCACCTGCATCTATAACATCCCTTCTCATATCTCCCATTCTACACATTCTTGGGCCTAAGGGGCCCTAAATCCCAGAGGAGGCTAGATCCCAGAGGAACTCCTGGAAGACAAAGTAATTACCCAGGATTTCTCAGGACAAATGCTCTCAGAGTCCTTGAGCAGTGATTGATTAGTCACAGATCGCACCTAACTATACTCTGGGGGGAAGGTGGGGTTGGAGAGAAGCTCATGTATAGATGCTTAAACACTGCCTACTTAACAGACAGTGGTCCTATGAGACTGGGGCCTACCTTTTGGGAGGTAAAACAGGATGGTTGCAGAAGCCATAAAAACAAGCATGGGCAAGACTGTGAATATCCTAAAATCACTTCAAGTGTAGTTTAGGCTTTTACCCTCTGGGCAATGAGAAGCCATCAGGGTACTACCAAGAAAGATACATGTTGGAAAGATTCCCAGGGTGGCAGAATCTCTCACTACAACCTAATTCCCCATAAACACACCCAGGAGAAAGAAACCTGAAGCTAACAAGGATTTGACTTCTGTGACCTAACCATATGCAGACATATGAGAAGATACACTCTCTCAGATCATGTTCAATCTTCCTCAGACCAAGATAGAAAAGAAAACCAGATTTGCATTTTATTAAGGTACATCTAGCTTCTTACCTCTCCAAGAAAACTGAAACATCACCATGCCCCCACCATTATATCTACCACTCTACAGATGTGTCAGAATAACTCCTAGTCTCCAGCTCCTCCTTACCCTGCAATTGAGCACAAGGCCATAGCTAACATTACAACTTTCTTCCATACCTAGTCCACATTCCCTTTTCATCACTCCAGCTGGATGGGGTTATTTACATTCAACCTTCATTCCTTGGGAGTCTGAATCCTCAGTGTTATTGCCTTTATTGGGTTATTTTAGTTTTCTATTAACTTTTACTAAGTGGTACCCCAAAGAATGTCCTAGTGATCCAACATGGTCTTTCCTCATTGTGTAGAGAAACCCAGTTTTCTGTGGTAACTCCTTAATTTGCCTGTTGGTTCAGTACACAAAATGGCCAAGTGGCTGTCTCAGCATCCAGCAGAACAGAACCATTGAAGCAATCCATAGAAGTAGTCCTCCCTTGGGAACTGCATCAGACACTTCTTGTGCACCAGTTTAGACCCTCTCAGACATCATTTTACTCCAGCCAGTTCTGCACAGATTTCAACAAGCTTCACCTAAATACAATCAGACTGCATTACCTCAGACCTGGCCCACAGGTTTCTTGCATCCTGCCATTCCTGCCATAGGGTTTCTCTGATTTCCTGGATTAGACTATCATGGGAAGCAAGCTTAACATTCACACACACACACACAACGTGGAAGTAGAGGGGAGTTAATGACTCGTGGCCCAACTCTTAACAGATGCTGGGTATAGGAGACCGTTCTGCATGGCGTGGGCCCAACTCCCACTCAGAGATGCACAGGACCCACACCCATGGATAAGTTCTCCCGTAGGAACTCAGGCCTGCAATGTTCCTAGTCTGCTTTGAGACTTGCGTTTGCTAAAACTCCCTCACCCTGATTTGCAGCAAACACTTACTGCACTGTTGTAACTTCCTAAAATCCAAGCTAAAACTTCCCAGTATGGAGTATAAGCAGTTCAACTACTTTTCCCTTTTCATTTGCAAATATCCTTCTTCTGTGATGTGATTAGTGGCATCAACTCCTTTGTTTTCTGTAAAAGGTAACCACCTAAAGCAAACCTGTGCATCCTAAATGAGGAGCATCATGTAATGTGCGCAGAAAAAAGAAATAAAGGCCTGTGATGGTGGAGGCCACAGCTTTTGGCTCCTCTTGAGGGTGAAGCCACCCGCCCCTTTCCTCCACAGGACTTGGTAGTCCATGTGAATGTCTCTCCCCCATCCACAATGTCTTGGACCCCATGAGCCAGGGTCCACATCAGCTGGGAGCCGATGACCATATGCTTCCCCTGTTTTCACTGAAGTGGGTGGTCCTATGATGCAATTCATCATTACTCACTCTTAGTGGTGGCCAACTCAGTAAGCCACCCCACTACTGGTTCTCCCTTCTTCCTTATTCAACCCCTCTGTCATTTCTCCCTATGAGATAATATTCCCAAATAAATTACTAACAAAGAAGGCTGTCTCAGCCTCTGTTTTTTGGAACTCAGGCTGTGACAGAATGTAAGGTCTCTACACCAGAAAGAACCCAAAATTGTAAGGGTAAGGAACAAAACTTCTGTAAGTACATTATTGTTGTAGTATATGTTGGCCAAAAAGTTTGTTTAGTTTTTTTCCATATGATGGCTCTAGTAGTGCTTAGTTGTTTTAACATCATTCAAAAACAATTTTGTTAGATTGTATTGTGACAGCTGTCATCTCAGCGTTCATTTTAAAAAAACTTATTAAAATTAGTGAATTTTTGTGCAGGCATTTTAATATTGAAGATGGAAGAAGATACACAACATTTTCAGCATATTATGCTGTATTATTTCAAGAAAGGTAAAGACACAACTGAAACACAAAATAAAAGATTTGAACAGTGCATGCAGAAGATGCTGTAACTGATTAAAAGTGTCAAAAGTGGTTTGCGAAGTTTCTTGGTACTGTTGACATTTTGGTAAAATAATTCTTTGTTGTGAGGTTGTCTTATGCATTGGAAGATATTTAGCAGCACCCCTGGCCTCTACCCCACAGACGGCAAACACAAGGCCCATGGGCTGAATCCGGCCCTCCACCCTGTTTTATCCGGCCCAGCACTTTTTCAGCCCAGTGGCAGCACTGAGCTCTTGCTTAACTGTTAAGGAGTAGTTACATTTATAGTCCTAAAGTTACATTCGGCCCTTTGAAGGCAACCGCTGATGTGGCCCCCAGTGAAAATCAGTTTGACACCCCTGCTCTACCCACTGGAAGCCAATAGTGGGAGATAGCTGACAAACTCGAAATATCTAGATCAATAGAGTTATTGGTGAAAATGAAAAATGTGTCTTTTCTTTTACAGAAAAAACTAAACAGACTTTTTGGCCAACATTTGGTCTAATAATGACAGAAGTTGGTCCTGCTACCATATGTCTTGATTCCCAAACTTGTGAATCATGGCTATGGAGGAAAGAGCACCATACATGGGTTCCTAGTTCAAAGTATATACCATATCTATAGAACTTTACACCAATATTTCTGGATATAGTCTCCCCGCTGGCATTACAACTGAATCTTTGCTACAGTCAGTAACTGTAAAGCTAGAAAACCCAAATACTATATGATCTCATCTATGAGGAACCTAAAGAACAAAATAAAGGACAAAATGGAACCACAGGCATGGAAACATGGAACAGACTGACAGTGACCAGAAGGGAGGGAGGAGGGGCATAACGGTGCAAAGAAGGGGAAGGGACTAGACAAAAAACACATATGAATGATCCATGGAGATGGACAACTGTGGGAAATGACTGGGAGCTAAGGGTGGGATGGGCAGAGGAGGACAAAGAGGGGGAAATTGGGACAACTGTAATATAATAACAATTTTTTAAAAAGAACTTGCTTTCATCCTCTGCATCTTCCTTTCATGGGATCCCCCCACCTTGATTGTTTTGGGGGCTAGGGACTACAACCCCTCTCAGTTCACAGAATGGTTAACAATAGAGATCTAATGAATGAGGGCAAAAGGAGAATGCACAGAGGAAAGGCCACAGTGCAGATGTGTTTCAGAAGGACAGGTCTGAGGAAACAAAGAGAATTAAATAGAAATTATGCATAAAACAAGAAATGTTTAAGATTTTAATGAATACGTTTATAAAACATTATTAAAATACATAAGAGAACATAAGAAAAGATCTAAGTACACGGACATGATATACTCCTTGACAGAAGATTACTGTTAGAAATTTGTCCACTCTCCCCCAGACTAATTCATAAATTTGATGCAGTCTTAAGAAAAACTCCAACAGAATTTTTTGTTTATTTATTTTTTAATTAAACTTATTGGGGTGACATTGGTTAATAAGATTATATGGGTTTCAAGTGTACAGTTCTATCATACAGCATCTGTATATTGCATTGGGTGCCCACCACCCAAAGTCAAATCTTCCATCATTGGATAAAGATGATGTGAGAAACACATATGGTGGACTACTACTCAGATGATGAAATATTGCCATTTTCAACAAGGATGGATCTTGAGAATATCAGGCTAAGCAAAATAAGTCAGAAATAGTTAAGAACCATACCATGTGATTTCACTCATATGTGGGATATAAAACTGCAAGTAACAAATGAACAAGACAGACAAACTCATAGACACAGACAACAGTATGGTGGTTATCAGAAGGAAGGGGAGTAGAGGGTAGTAAAAGGTAAAGGGGTCAAATATATGGTGTCTAACAGGATTTTTTACCTTTTTATATATTTAATTTTCTATTTTTAACCTTATTTTCATTGTTGGCACTATTACAGATGTCCCCATTCCCTCCTAACCTTTGCCCACCTCCACCCAGGCCCCATCCCCCCTCGCCTCTGGCCATCACCACACTGTTGTCTCTATGAATTATGCACATATGTTCTCTTGGCTGATCCCTTCACCTTCTTTCATCCAGTTCCCCCTCCCCTCTGACAGCTGTCAGTCTGTTCCATGTATTCATGCCTCTGTTTGTACATTTGATTTTATAGTGAACATAGTATTGCAAATCAATATGAAAATGATGTGCTATTCAAGAGATGGTGTTGAAATTAGCCACCTATTTGAGAAATAGAAATAACATTAAACCTCTATGTCATGCAATCTATATAAAGGTAACTTCTAAATGGATCAAAAAGCTAAATATATAAAATAGAATTACAAAAGAATACAAAAAAACACTTAAAAACCTTAGCATACACGTTGTCTAGTCCCTTCCCCTTCTTCACACCATTATTCCCCTCCCGCCTCCCCTCTGATCACTGGCAGTCTCTTCCATGTTTCCATGCTTGTGGTTTTATTTTGCTCAGTAGTTTATTTTGTTCATTAGATTCCTCTTAGAGGTGAGATCATATGGTATTTGTCTTTCACTGACTGGCTTACCCACAGACATGGATAACAGTGTAGGAATTGACTGTGGGAATTGACTATAGGAGCAGGGGGTGGGATGGGGGGAGGAGGGCAAGGAGGAAAAAACTGAGACAACAGAATAACAATAAAAAACAGTTTAAAAAACTTTTTTAAAAAAGCATAAAATTAAATTCTGTTTATTTTTTTCCAAATGCCTCCCAGTGGTGCCAGTACCACTAACTGAATCACTTTTCTTCCCCGCTGATTTCAGATGTTATCTTTATCACTAGGTTCCCTATATACTTGAGTCTATTTTTCTACTTTACATTGTTCTATTAACCTGTCTATTCATTAACCAGTACCATATTGTATGTGAATAAATATGCTTTCAAAATACATGCAGATTTTAAAGGCTGCCATTTCTTTGGCACACTTTTCTTCAGCACACTTTTCTTCAAATGGTGGAGACTAATTCCCCTCTTCCTATAAGTGGGCCATACCTAATGATTCACTGTAGTGGAGTGATATGACTTTCAAGGCTAGGTCATAAAAAAGACAGCTTCCACCTGGATACCTCAGTATTAGATTTCTCACCCTAGGGAAAGCCAGCTACCATGTCATGAGGACACTCAGGTGGCCCTTTGTAAAGGCTCACCTTGTAAGAAACAGGCCGCCTCTCAACAAAAAGCTCCCATTTGGCAGTCATTTGCATGAGCCACCTTGAAGTATGTCCCCAGCTAAGTTACTCCTGAAATCCTGGCCCCTGAAAGTGTGAGAGATAAATGCTTATTGCTTTAAGCCACTAATTTGGGGGTGGGCATAATTGGCTATGCAGAAATAGGTAATGTATTAACAGTTTTATAATCTATAATAGCTTCATAATATATATTAAAATATATCATATAACATATATAAGGCTTTATATAATATATAAACACTTTATTATATATTATAAAGCTTTTATGTGGTCTATTCTTTTCTTTTGAGTTTTCCTGATAATTTTCTTTTTTTTACATAACCTTTAGTATCAGTTTGGCATGTGTATGTGCATGTATGCACAGAAGGAAAAATTACATGCTACAAATTAGAGAGAAATCAACATCTTTGTCTTCCTATCCAAGAAAATGATTTGTCCAAGCCTTCTTTTCCATATTTCATTAGTATTTTAAGGTTTTATTCACATATTTTCTCTATTTATCATTTAGCCTTGATTAGTACTGAAATTTTTTTCTATTTTAAATGATATCTTTATCCATTTTACACTTTAATGGTTGTAGGTCATTTCAATATCATCTACTAATGATTTCTGCATATTAAGTTTTCTAGTCTAGTGTCTTATGAAATTATCTCATTTCTGCAGTAATTTCTCAGTAAATTTTCTTAGGTTTTCCATGATTACAATCATATCATCTGCCAACAGCAATAATTCTTATACCTCAAATGTTTCTTTTATTTAATGTATCTCTGGACCCTAGAATATAAATTCCATAAGTTCAGAGATTTTTGTACTTTGTGAAGTGCTTTGCCTCCAGCACCTGAAACAACACTTGGCAGAGTACATGCTCACTAAATATTTGAAGTAATTAAATGAACTGCATTGACTAGCAGTTCCAGGACAGTGCTTAGTAATAGTACTAATAGTGGTCACCTTGTCTGCTTGTTCCTGACTTTAGTGGAAATGTCTCTATATTTCCCCATTAAGCTTGATGTTGGCCTTTGGGCTGACTCAAATTATTATCTCATGTTAAATAAGGGTCTATTTCCATTACATTGAGCATTTTTATTTGAAATGGTTGAATTTTAGCAAATGTACCATTTTTATAAAGACAGTAAAATTATTTTTCAAAAATTCTTCACACACTGAAAATAATTTAAATATTTTAATTAAAACAAGTGAATTACAGAAAAGCAACAGCTATAAAACCATGGAGATAGTAATTTAAACAATAACAGAAAAAGTGCTTTAAGTTATAGTGTTTAAACTTATCACTATTTACATTTCATTCATTACATTGGTATAATACTTCATCTCAGTATCTACAATTTTGACAAATGCTTGGAAAGTTTTTTGTTCAGAAACAGATGCCGATCTAACAGAAACACATTTGAAAATATTCTTTTTCTGGTCATAGTTTCCAACACACCTATAAACTCGGCCTCTAATCAGTCTTGGAAGTTCACGATCCTGTTTTAAAAAAATATATCAATAAAACCATTCATTATTTCATCAAAATTTCAACATTCTGAAACTAACTATATGGTCAAGTAAATAGGAATCACTCCAAAATACTGTGATTCCCTTACCTGATTCAGGGCCCCACTGCTGATCAGACCATGATAGCTAGGCATTTATTGGTGCCCTGTCACACAGGAAAGACCTTCACTTGGAAAAGGCTTCTTATAGGCTAGCAAGCTGCTGCTCCTTAAAAGGTTGCCTACTTGTGTAATGGCACTTCTGTAACTGCCTGAGTTCTACTTTCAATAGATGGCAGAAAAATATTTCATACCAAATCTCCAACTAAGAACAATTGAAATAGCTGGATGAAATACTTAAAAATCTCCTCATAGATTTCAGAGACACCAAGGCAGCAAGGAATTACAGAGACCTCATCTGAAAAAGAGTAGGAGTCCAGATAGGGCCTGATATTTGGGGGTGCTTCCCCCTGAGGTACCTGTCAATTATAGTCAAAGTAGTTAAAAGTCTAAAGAAAATGAGCAGAGCTTTTGACAGGCTCAGAGAGTTGGGAGGGGAAAAAGTAGAATCGGAGGCCCCTAAGAAAAAGAAATTCTGGTAACCACCCCCACCATCACCCCAGCCTCAGGGTTGGGACCCGAAGGGACTGTACCCTAATGGGACTAGTAAACCAGAAAAAGATCAGCCAGTATCAAATGCTCTCAATCATGAGCAAATTTAAATTATTCTGGGATTGCTTTCACTAAAGGGTCACAAAAAGCATTAACTATAAGGGAAAATATTGACTATTGCTAAAAGTATTATATTAAAGTGAAGAATTTCTCTTCCTTAAAAGCCACCATTAAAACTCAAAAAGCAAATCACAAAGTATGAGAAGATATTTGCAATACATATCATGTACAAAGAACCTGTACCTACAATAGTTTTTTGAAAACCTCTTATAAACCAATAATGAAAAAAACATATAATTCAATAATAGAAAAAATAACATGAGGCCTGAACAGACTTTACAAAACAAGTTATCTAAATGGCCAGTATGCATATAAGGTGTTCAACCTCATTAGTCACCAGGGAACTGTAGAGAAATGAGATAGCACTAAACACCCACTGCAAGAGCTAAAATAAAAAACACTGACAGTACTGAATGTTGATAAGAACACAAAGAAAAACACTCACCTATACTGATTGTGTGTGTGTGAACTGATACTCTTTGGAAAATTCTTTAGCAATAACTACCATATTAGAACATACACATGCACCATAATGCAACAATTTTACTTCTAGGTATATACCCAATAGAATTGCATGCAGATGCATGAGACATATGTAAAAATATTGATAGAGAATTATTTATAATAGCAAAACATCTAGCAATAACCCAGATGCCCACCAACAAACAGCAGGATAGAAAACTAAACTGTAGTACAATATATTCAGACGACAGAAAATTGTATATAGAAATATAAATACTATAGCTACACGCAACAACATAGATGAATTTTACATTGTGTTGAATGAATCAGACCTAAAAGAAATAAACCATATGATAACATTTATATAAAGTTTTTTAAAAGGCAGAATTAATTTATAGTATTAAAAGTCAGAATAGTGTTTACTTTTAGGTAGGAAAGAGGAGGTAGTGAGTGGGAGGAGGCTCAAGAATGTACAGGGTAATAGCAATGTTCTATTTCTTAACCTTGATAATGTTCACTGTGTGATACTTCATATAACTGTACAGTCATGAGTTATGCACTTTGCTGTATAAAGTGTTTTATTTTAAAAAGTCAAGACTAGAGAAAAATAAGAAATTAAGATATTTTAGAAATTAGTAACTTGACAATTACTATTTCTTGATCATCTACTGTGTGTCAGACACCGTACATTCATGTTTTATTTTTTTTCGGGGCGGGGGGCGGGGTTTGATGTGTTGGGGTTTTTTTATTTTATTTTAATTGTTGTTGAAGTACAATTTTCTTTTACTCCCATCCCAGCCCACCCACCCAGCCCTCCCCACCTCCTTCCCATTTCCACCTGCCCCTAGTTTTTGTCTATGTGCCCTTTATACTTGTTCCTGTAAACCCCTCCCCTTTTCCCCTAAAATTCCCCTGAAATTCCCTCCCCTCCCCTCTCTGATCACTGTCAGCCTGTTCTCTATTTCAGTGTCTTTGGTTATATTTTGCTTGTTTCTTTGTTTTGTTGTTTAGGTTCCTGTTAAAGGTGAGATCATATGGTATTTGTCTTTCACTGCATGGCTTATTTAGGCTTAGCATAATGCTTTCGAGTTCCATCCACACTGTCGCAAAGGGTAGGAACTCCTTTCTTTCTGCTGCATAGAATTCCATTGTGTAAATGTACCACAGTTTTGTGATCCATTCATTTACTGATGGGCACCTAGGTTGCTATGCACCCCAATGTTCATAGCAGCACAATTTACAATAGCCAAGTGTTGGAAGCAAGCTACATTCATGTTTTATTATCTAATCTCCAAACAACCTTTCAAAGTAAGAGTCTCCCCATTTTACAGATAAAAAACTGAAGCTCAGAAAGTTTAAACAGCTAACTCAAGGTCATAAAGGCATTAAATAGTGGAATAAAAATTAGAATCCATGTCTGATTTCAGAATGATGGCCAACTTCAGAATTAATCTCAAATTCTTTTACAAAGTATGTAAGTCTTATAAGGTCTCCAGACTTCCTTGTGACATCCAGCCTCCTGTGTCACCCCCAACCTTCTTTATCACCAAGCCTCTTCCTTGTATCCCAGCCCATCTATGCCTTCCTCCAACTTCAACACCACTATCCTTACCCCCATCACTTACTAATTCTATACTCTGGTAATGATAAACTACCTGCATTTTCCTATAGAATCCAGGCTCTCTTAGCTGCATGTCTTTAAATATACTACTCTCTCAATTTAGCATGCATTCCTCCTTACCCTTTCCCATCCCTCCCACACAATTTGGTTTATTAAGCCTAAATATCTAAAACAAGATAGGTTACTACACTCTTCAAATCTTTCCCTGACCTTCCTATCTACCTCTCTAGCACCCTGTACATACCTCTATCATATAATTTATCATATGACAATGTAACATTTACGCAACTCTCTTTCTACCTGAGATTATAAACTCTTTCAGAAAGCCATGTTTATATTCCAATTTGTATCCGTTGCAGCTAGCATAACGCCTGGCACAAAGTAGGTTCTCCATATTAGTTGAACAGATAACTTTAATATTAAACTAAAAGTAAACAATGTTCAAAGTACTACTAAAGCATTAAACAGAATTTCTACTACAATGGAATTACAGTCTGCATTTGTATGTTTTGCTGGCACAGGTTTTGCAAAGAATACTTAGACAAATACTTACTATTTCATAAAATATACAAGGCAGAGTATTTTTCCCATCCCTCATAAGAAAAGTTTTAGAATAATATGGTCCAGGTGTAACAGCTGAATCGAGAACAGCTAAACAACATTAAAATAGAAGGAAAAATCAGTGCTGGTAAAATGCAAATAAAATGTTTAACAAAGAGAAGTTGATATTTAAATAACTATTACCACACAAATTTCTCTGATAGTTTTATTTATACATAAATGAAGAAGACACCTAAACAGGGAAAGAGCTCTGGCAAGTATGACTTAGCTGGTTGGGCGTCATCTTGCAAACCAGAAGGCCACAGGTTCAATTCCCAGTCAGACCATATGCCTAGGTTGTGGTTCAGTCCCTGGTCAGGGCATGTGCAAAAGGCAACCAATAGATGTTTCTCACATTAATGTTTCTCCCCCATCTCTAAAATCAATAAGCACGCCCTCAGGGTTTTTAAAAATAAATAAATAATTAAAAGAAAATAAATAGGAAAAGGTATTTCTGACACTGTTTTATACTAAGGAAAACAAAATTTCTGGCCCTCTCCAACTTAGGAACAAGTTATATGCCAAAGGTCATACACCAGCAATAGTTAGCCATCTGAACCTTTTTCTTAGAATTTATTCTATAGAGTGGTTAAATCCCCAGACCACTCTACCACATTGTAATAATAAAATAAACACATATAACTAGTAACTAATAATTAATAAGCATCATGGTTTAATGAAAAAAATAAACATTGAATTAGAATCAGAAGTCATGCATTTGAGTCCTAGTTCTTCAACTTACTAAACTAAGTAAATTGTTTTTCTTTTAAGTCTGTCTCATCTATAAAATGCAAATATAATTCATGTTTATTTCTAAAAATTACTATCAAATGAGAGCATTATTTATTCCTTCAAATACCATCTACTGACTACTGATAGTAAGCATTTGTTATTTTTTGAGGTCAGCCTCCATTTCCCCTAGTAACACCAAAATTTTCCTTTAGAAAACCTCTCCTTTGCCATTCTTAGCCATATGACTTGAATGGAATTTGTATCTCCCCTGCCTCCCGGGTGCAGGAGTGTCCTGAGATTGACTTAAACCAGTTAGTGTATCCCATTCCTCAGTTACAGAATGCAGGCAGGGTTTGGGTGGTAGACTTACTACCCAGTCAGAAATGATATGCAAGGAGTCATTTGCTAGCCTCTGGAAAAGAGCAATCAAAAGAAACCATCAAAGAATGTGATATTGTGGTATAAGGATGGGTGGTATCGAGAACTTTGATAATCATCTTAATACCCAAAGGGAAGAGTCAGTAGCTGCTGGGCAGACCACAGTTGGAGTTTCAGGATGAAGACAATATTGTGGCAGGACAGAAAATGGGTAAATCTCAAAAACATAATACTGGGTGAAAATGCAAGCTGTGTATTTTAAAACACAAAAAGCTGTTAAAAGTCGACATACATTTATGAAATCAGATGTATATAGTAAAATTATATAAGCATGGGCAAGAAAGATACCACGGTGATTATTATCTCTAGAGAAGATAAATGGATGAAGATTTCAAAGATACGTATAACATGGGTATGTATGTTATATTCTCAATATTTTTCTGTATGTTCAGAATATTTCTTAATTTAAATTAAATTAAATATTTATTTTACTTAAACTACTGAAAGAAATATGTTTTGAATCTCTACTTTTACTTCTCTCTTCATTTTAGGTAGAATCAAATTCCAGAGACATTCTACAAACCCTCCTCCTTCTAAATATTCATTTAGAAAACAGATTAATTGTAGGGTGCTCATATCAGTAAAGGGTTCTTTACAAATGTTCTTTCAGAGTATTTAAGTATGATTTAGTTTATATACAAAATTACTACTGGATCTAGTTGAATATAGTAGAAAAACACTAGACTGAGATTAAGGAGCTTAGATTCTATACCCATTTTTGCTACTAACTAGTTTTGTGATTTTAGTCAAGTCTATTTTAATTATTTGCCCCATTTTCTCACATAACTCAAGGGCTGGGTTAGATTGCTTTTAAGAATCTTTCCAGTTTTAACATTACAAACCAGAAGAGTACCACCATAAATAACCAAATACATCTCAAGTCACACAAATCAATGACCCAGAAATTAAACAAAATCCTAATTAACTGTAATCTCTTTTTGCACAATTTTATTTTTCTTCAAGATCTCCTAGGTATTCTCACTGACATTCAAAACTATTGTCCAAATAGTATTACTTAAGTATCTTTGAAGTATTATACCTACCCAGTATTTCAAAAAGGAGTACAGTTTGGGGAGCATGTTCACGCCAGTACTTCATGCTTTCAATAACTGCAGATATAATTCTTAAAGAATTCTCTTTTTCCTTAAACTTTAAGTGGTAGAATGAGGCACTCTTTTGGAAAAAAATAAAATAATAGCATTAGAAAAACCTTTCAGATTTCTCATCATATTCTTTTACTTTCTTTGTAAAGATTACAGGTCCTTATAATAGGCATGTGGGTAAAATATGTAAAAGAACTACTAAAAATTTAAGTATTGTGTGCCAAACCTGTGATAAATACAGGTGAATAAAACACAATTCCTTTTCTTAATGTGCTCAGTATTCTAGAAGGGGAGTCAGACACATTCATCCGTTCATTCCAAAAGTACTTATCACCACCTACCATGTGCTAAACATAGCTAATGAGGAAATAATAGTGAGAAAAACAGGCAAGACATACCCTCACAGATTTTTGCCATCCAATGGGAGATTCAGAAAATAAACAAAAAATATATAATAGAATGTTGGGAATTGATATATCTTATGCATTTAAAAAACAGGGTAAAAGGATAAAGAGACACAGAAATAGTTATTTCTAAAGGGTTGTTGAGTGAGAACTGAGGGAACAGCAAGTATAAAGGCCCTGAGATGGGAATGTGTTTAGCATTTTTAAAGATCAACTGAAAACACAATGTGTTAAGATACTAATTTTTAGGGAGTACTGGTGGCACTTCCTTTGTGAAGATAGGTCATATCTAACAACACTTACTGGGACATTGTTTTCCAACTATAATTACCTTTCCTCCCTCTGCCCCCTCCTAACCAAGATATGAATGCCTCCCATTGAGGCAGGCATATCTAACTGCCATAATGAGCCACTGTTATTAAAATGACTATGTCATATCATTCTTATGTACAAGAAAACGTAAGGCTGAGAACAACTGTGAAACATGCTATTTTAGTCAGAACTCTAGGAAAAAAAAAAACAATTTACCTCAGGTGGCTTACTGAAAAGACTGTTTACAGACATGGGCAGAACAAATATTAAGGCACTTAAGCACTTAAAAAGTGACAATACAAAACTTCTACCACTCCTTGGTTGAAAGGACAAAGGGAAGAAATAAAAGTACCAAACCTATGGAAGCTGGACTCAAAGAAGGGCAATATGCAGGGACACAGCTACTGCCTGTGACACTACATTAAAGCAGGGAAGGCACAGGAAAACCCAACCCCTCTGCCCAGCCTTTTGATGTACTGCCAATGACTCCCACTGGCTGACTCCTAGTAGAAGTCAGCTGAGAGATGATGCACTTACTATTCAGCCCCAGAGCACAGAAAAGGGCAGAGTATAAACAAGCTATTGGGCCAGATGGCAAGGGAGGGGAGATTGAGCAAACAACCAGCACACATAATATGTACAAGACATTTACAAAAAAACAATTACAGTGAGGAGTGGAAAGAGGAAGTGAGGCTGAAGGAAGTACAGGTATAGGAAAAAATACAAGCCGAAGCAGAGTCATATTAGACTGCATATTTATGTTTACAGAATTGTGAATAGTTCGAATATGGCAAGTGCAATGGAGAATTAATGGACTATAGAACATGAGGCTGGAAAGGTAAAATAAGACCAGATTATATGGCAAGGGTCAGCAAACTGTAGCCTGTGGTCCAAATCTAACCTGCTCTCTGTTTTTGTAAATTTTTATTGGAACATGCCACATCCATCCATTAATGTATTACCTAAGGTTGCATTTAAGCTACAATGACAGAGTTGGGTGGTATAGTTGAATAGTTAGTTGCAAGAGAGACCACATACATAGCCCATAAAGCCAAAACTATTTACTATCTGGCCCTTATCAGAAAAAGTTTGCTGACCCTTGTTACAAAAAACTTAGACTGACATATGAAGAGCTTGGAGAATTTCTGTAAGCAATGGATAAACTGTCATCATGTCAATTATTAGTAAACAGTGAAATTCAGAACCCAGCAGACCACTCTAAAACAACTATTAAAAAAAAGAAGCCATTCAAAACCTTTATAGAAATATTTTGGAAACTAACATTCACTCAGTCCAATGGACCTGGACGTTTGTGCTAATTAAGTAATGCATGTGATGGGACTGATTTCAAATGTTCTTATCTTTATAATTTTCTGAATACTTATCTCATTTCTTATACATAAACATAAAAATGTAAATATTCATCTTTAAAATTTTACCTTGAGAGAGGTTTCTTCTGGAATATCATCTAACTTTTTTTTCTTAAATTGATTTTGTTGGAAAATGGACATAAAAGACTGTGATGCACTGTCTTTGTCTAGACTTCTCATTGTGGAGCCAGATGTTTTTGAGGAATGTATTTGTTTGAGTACTTCACTTTGTCTTTGGTGAGATAAGTTAGGAGGTTGAGATACTCTTAATTGTTTCTGCTGTTGCACTTCCAAATTCATTGGACGAGAATTTATTCCATCATTTGCCAATAGGTTGGTTCTTTTGCATTGAGGCCTAAAATCATTTCTATCCCAGGTTTTCAAGCTGGTATTTTTGTTGCCACCTTTGTAGCTGTAATAGTTTTTAATAAGTATTAGATTTTGTTTCTATATACTTTTTAAATTTATTGTTTTTCAGTTACAGTTGTCCCGCCTTTTTCCCCCATGCTCAATCCAACCTCATCCCCCCAACTCCCACAGTCAATCCCCCACATTGTCCATGCCCATGAGTCTTCTATTCATGTTCCTTGACTTGCCCCTTCCCCTTCTTTCTCCCATTATTCCCCTCCCGCCACCTCTCTGGTCACTCTCAGTTTGTTCCTTTTTTGCAAATCTCTGGTTCTATTTTACTCATTTGTTTTGTTGATTAGGTTACACTTAGAGGTGAGATCACATGGTATTTGTCTTTCACCACCTGGCTTATTTCACTTAGCATAATGCTCTCCAGCTCCATCAATGCAGTTGCAAAGGGTGGGAACTCCTTTCTTTCTCCTTTGTAGTATTTCACTATGTAAAAGTGCCACAGTTTTTTGATCCACTCATTTACTAATGGGCACTTAGGCTGTTTCCAGAACTTGTCTATTGTAAATAATGCTGCTATGAACACTGGGATAACTTTTCTTAATTAAAAAATTAATCATTAAAATTTGTATTTATATGGCAATTTGTGGTTTATACTGACTAGTTAGAAATTCTAAATACAACATCACAACAACCCTATAACATGTTACACCTCTCTTTTCAGGTGAGGAAACTGAGCCTTAGGAAGGAAGTAACTTGTCCAAAGTCAAATAGAAAGTTACTGACAATACAGAACCCAGAGAATCATTGTCTCCCAATTCAGAGTCCAGTGTTATAAAGCATATTTTTAAACTATACGAGCTTCACATAACAGTGGTTGTCCATGAGAGTAAAATCTCGAGAACTTTTATGTACTTTTTTATTCATGTACTTTTGAATTTTCTACAAAGTAAAATTTTAAGTTAAAATAATTGCTTGTGTCAGGGCACATGCCTAGGTTGCAGGCCACGGCCCCCAGCAACCACACATTGATGTTTCTCTCTCTCTCTGTCTCCCTCCCTTCCCTCTCTAAAAATAAATAAATAAAATCTTAAAAAAAAAATTTAAAAAAATAATAATAATTGCTTGTCAGTGATTTTAAATCACAAGAATAAACACAGGCAAGTTAGCTAGCAATTTGTTTAGAAATTTTGTACTTTAACTACATAGCTTAAAAGCCCTACTTATGAATCTGTTGTAACATTTTACTATCTACATTAAGCCAAATTGTATCAGCTGATCAGAACATGGTACTAATGAGGCCAAAATCAAAAGTAGAATTTCTGATCTTTCTAATTAAGGGTACCACAGAGAAAAACTCACAAATTCTTATTTCTGAATAATTTTCCTGAAAATGTCACAGAAGAGCAAACAATACAATCCATCCCTTGGTAGAGAAAATAATCCAAAAAATAAAAGATCTAGGTTCCTTAGTGATCAGAAACAAATACAAATTGTATGGGGCCTGAAGCTTGTATAATTTGAAGAGCCTTCTTAAGTAAATTAGGTACAAAATTACATATAAAAATAATGAGAAAAAATAAAAAATAATTTCAAAACCTTAAAAGTTAATAAAAATCACAATATCCTAGAAAATTATTATTAGTATTATTATTAATTATGGTAACTACCTGATACACCTCTTCAAGACATTTTTTGTACATTGATCATCTCTTCATATAACAGCGATTTTATTTTCAAGAGAAAGAATAGAAATTTTGTCTTCCCTCTCATGGCTGTGGAAATTACTTTTATTATTCAGTTTAGAAAAGTTTCTTTCAGTTTCACAACTCTTTATTGGTAATAGCACATCTGCAATTTCCTCCAATAGTTTTTTGCTCAGGAGGTACTCCTAGCCTGGATAAGCTTTGGAACATCATGCCCACACACAGTGCTGCTTCACCAGCCAATCCAGCTCCACCAGGTCTTCAATATCCCAACTACACCATGAGGCCTAAGTTGTAGTGACCCTTGAACAAGGCAGGGAGCAGTGTCCCACTCAGATTCTTCTTTGGTACAAAGATGGAGTCCAGGTGGTCAACAAGATCCCCCAAAACAGGCTGTTGTTGGGGGCAGATGGATGTAATGGAAAAGCCTAGATTCTGAACCTAAGCAAAGAACTGGTTAAAAGATCTTCAGCAGATTACAAACTGCCTACTTGGGGTTCCAAATGTTTTCTGTTCCTCGATTTTCCGTTGTTATCTTCCAACTGTAGTAACAGATTATTATTTCCAACTGGACTCTAGTAGTGGGTGGCTGCCCAGATTACAATCTGCTACCTAAGTCTCTGTCTAATACCTATCAAAATAGACTTCCCCTTAGCACCTGCAGCTGGAACTATGCCTCCAAAAACCATCTCAAAACCATTAATAGGCTTAGTTTCAAGTCCTGGTCCTGAAAAAAGCAACTGACTGGTCCTGAGGAAACTGGCAGGAGTAATAAAACCAAAACTCATTTTTTACAAATAAAAATATTGTTTTGATGTATTTATTAAATACTTTTTTGAAATTTTCCTTTTAAAAAATATGGTATCTTCAATGAAAATTAGGATAATATTAACTTCACAGGGTTATTATAAGGATTATTAAAATAATATATTGAAGCACTGAACAATGACAAATATATGACACACATTTGGTGCTGTTTTTCAATACTTTGTTCCCAAACTATTTCCTTCAGTAGTTGTCACTTACCCAAGAATACTAAAATCCAACCTAAAAGAAATCCATGTCCCTTTTTCTATCAATTTTTTCATAATATTTAGGCTTTACACTCAGATCCTTATGATAATGATCTAGAAGTACCCTCACCATCTTCCTTGATAGTCCTCTTCATTTCTTGAGCTCCTACCACTGCAAATGCATACGTATTCAATATTTGTTTCCATCTTTTCTTTCTTATTCCCATTCCATTTACCTTGGAACAGACTGTCTAACTAGGTAGGATAAGATTGAGCATTCTATTTAGTCCTCAATTTCTAAATATATCCAACATTACGATAGAGTTATTCCTGACTCTTTGCCTATTATCAGTTAGATCATTAATAATCCATAGCAAAATCATAAATTCATTGTAATAAATATTGGCAGAAATTTGTTAACATGAAGAGTTCTTTGGAAACATAATCACTGCTAAATTTACCTAATGTTCTCTTAATTTCTTTTATTAAATGTAGCTAATATTGATATAGTTGTTATTAAATTTAGAAATTACCTAAATGTAATTCTGTCCAAAAAGAAGGAGATGAAGGAGAAGGGAAGGGGAAAGAGAAGGAAAGGAGAAAAAAGATAAAAGAAGAAAAAAATCTTAAGTAGACTCACCTCCAACCATTCTTGTTCCCCTCAGTATTCGACTGAGTAGACTTAAACACAGAATCTTGACTTCTCAGAGGATGAGAAACAGAATATGGTATTTGCCTTTTGAGGAAACACATGTTATTAAGTGCTAATAGTTTGTTTCCAAGTTCAGAAATGCAAAATATACATAGAAGATAAAACATCAGTCAGTAACAGACACACATTTAGTAATGTATATTTTTTCACATACCCTGTGTTCATTGTTGTCGTTGAAGGAGGCAACTCTGGATTCACTGCTTCCCAGGCCCAATCTCAAAAGATATAAGTAGTAGAGAAAAAAGTAATATGTATCATTTTTTAAATAATTATTTCATACATATTTAAGTTGATAGTTGAAAGCCTGAAGAAAAGAATTTAAAGATATGGACTTGTTCTTCAGTAGCACTTTGTTGTGGAATTTCTCACAGCCTGCCTTATTAATTTTTATAGATGGCTTTCTTCCCCATTGAGTTTTAAGCAAAGGTAATAGTTTCATCTGCATCTTTTTTCCACAGTCAACCTGAGTATAATACCTTGTACTCTGTATTATGAATTTAGTATAATCAATGTTTCTTAAACTTTTTGATCCCAACCCACAGCAAGAAATACATCATAACCTGGAACATATGTGTGTTGTGCATGTGTGTTGTGGGAGGGGAAGACAAAAAGCATAAAATTTTGCCATCAATTTTTATTCTTACTGTGTGTAATATACTCTGATATTTTCTATTCTATTCTACTCTGCTCTCTTATGTTTCTTTTTTTTTTAAGATTGGTTGTTTCCCAACCTAGCTCTCAAAATTTCAAACATACTGATCTAGTCTTATCTCTTACCCAATATAAGAATCTTATCATAACTCTGACAGACAGTTATCCTGGTCAGAGCCTGTAGAAATCAATAGTTCAGGAGGATGCACATTTCTCTCTGGAGCAGCTCAAATTATTACTTTTCAAGGTCAACATTATGATACATATAAAAATATTTTAGCTGGTGGAGAATTTTTTAAATGGCAGAAGATGACCAGACAAATGCCCATTTATGCATATCCATGTTAATTTTTATCCATAAAAATGGGGATGAGATAAAATTTTTACTTCAAATTCCTCAAATGCTGATAAAACCAAAATAACTATTAATTTAGAAGTAAATTAAGGTCTATGGTTAAACACTGAATAAAATTAACAATATAAGTATTGAGAGGGAAAAAAGAGAGATTGATTGATTAATTTTAAAACTCTACTTGCATAAGATCCTATTAAAGATTTTTTAAATGTGCCCAGAAAATTGCAAATGTATATAACCAGCATGTACTGAGTATATTTCAGAATATCTTACTGTCTGTGCTTTCTTCTAAGATAAGTAAAAAATCAATAAACTTTAAGACCTCCCAGGACCACCACCACAGCTAATTGTTTCAGAGATGAGAGGCCTCAACATAAAACCAGTATTTTCACAATCTCATTTAAAAAGATGAGCTGAATCAGAGACTCTCTCTCTCTAAAATTTGAATCAGGAGATTCAGAGAGAAGTCAATAATGTGCTCTGAGAGCTAGAACTGAAAGGTTAAGTTAACTCCCATCAAGGGCCATTTAGTTCATGTGCTGGTTGAAACTAGAAGAAAGCCAACTAGATAAGAGAGTAAAGAGCCAACAAATAAAGAAAGGCAAAAATGCTGTAAGAGAAAAAAGACTAAGGCCAAATACTAGGAATTCCTGGGCTTCTAATCTTCCTATGATCTATTTTTTGTTTTCATTTTTCCTGTGTTACCATGCACACTTATTCTTGAGGCAACTTGAGTTTCTTCATTCTTTAGCACCAAATATTTAAGTCACAATATCCATACGTATCTTGAAAAAGACAAAAATTCTTTACAATGTAGGTTACCACTTCATTAGAACAAAGGTCCCAGATCTAAGATACTCCATTTAAAATGCTAAACCACCCTTATAGACAAGGAAACTCAAACTACTGCCTTGGAATGTTCAGAAGGAGCCAAGTAATCTCTATATATGGATAATGGAAAGAAGAAAAACATAAACTTTCTATATCCATTATAATAAAAGAGAAATGGCAATTTTCTATAATTTTAGTTCTTATTTTCTCAAAGTTTTCACTTTATTTTCTTACCTGTTGGTAGAGAAGGGAAATCATAACTGTCGGAAGTAGTACTGATACCTGGATCATTTTTAAGTGGATTGGAAGTTAATGGCTGTCTAGTCCTCTTTTTCTGATTGAACAATGGTACAGGCAAACAGCCTAAATTGAATGTTCCAATGAATTAGTATATCATAGGAAAACAGATCTAGTTATAGAATAATCTGTCTACTTCTAAATGTTAATTTTTATTTAATATAAATATATTTCTATATCTTTGTATTGATTCTTACATTCTTTTTAAGATCCTAAATAGACTCATTTGTTTCTCTAAATACTTTCTTTTAAAAAAAATTTATTTTTCATTTACAGTTTACATTCAACACTACTTTGTATTAGTTTCAGGTGTAGGTGTACAGCATAGTGGTTAGACAACCACGTACTTTACACAGTGATCCCCCTGGTATTTCAAGTACCCACCTGGCACCATACATAGTAATTACAATATTACTGACTATATTCCCTATGCTGCACTTTACATCTCTGTGACTATTTTGTAACCACCAACTGGTACTCGTTAATACCTTCACCTTTTTACCTGATCCCCCCAAAACCCTTACTCTCTGCCAACCATCAATCTGTTCTCTGTATTTATAAGTCTGTTTCTATTTTTGTAAGAACTTCTTTCTTGTTCTACTTTAACACTGCCTTAATTCCTCTTGTTTGGAAATAATTCCTAGCTCTTCCCTCATCCCCCAACCCTTTCCAAATCTACTTTTCATTTTCCTTATTTCCCACCTATGTTTGCCTATTACTATGTCAACTGGAGGGGACCCTTCACATACAAAAGAGGTGAGGGAGAACCAGACTTTGACCCATCCTTTCCAAAACCCTAAGCATTCTTCCTTTCCAAAACCCTAAACACTCTTCGGTCTATGTTGGCACACCCTTTAGGGCCACGGTTCTCAAACTTCAGTTTGACTAAGATTTAACTGGAATTGTACTTAACGTGCCAGTTCCTAGACCCCATTCTCATGGATTTTATTTCAATAGATTTGGTTTGGAAGCCAAAACTCTGAAATTTTAACAAGCACTCCAGGTATCTGTAACGCATATTTTCAGTGACTTTGATAATGCCTTAGAGTGATGATATCCAATTCAAATGAGAATATGTACTACTCTATATCCTTTAGATAAGATACCTTGGATCTCAAGTCAAGACAAAAAGCAGAATTTATTAGCAATAGAACTAGAAGGGACCTCAGAGGAAAAAAGGTCCTAAAAACTTGTACACTGCTACAGTAGAAGAAGCTAGGTAGGACCCAAGCTTCCTAAATCTTAGTTTAGATATCTTGCCACCATGCCATACTCCAGCTGACCCATTAAAACTTCTGTGCTACAGGAGAATGTAGATTCTGTGACAATTGTCTGATGAAATGATGTTGGCTCTTGAGTCAGACTTCCTGGGTTTGGATTACAACTTCAAAATAGGGTTGAATTGCATACAACTTCGAAGTATAAACTTGAGCAATTTCTTTAAACTAACTGGGCCTGTATGACATATACTGAGAGGCAGGATAATACAGTGATTAAGAGTCTGGATTCTAGAGACACAATCCTAAGTTCAAATCCTGGTTCTGCCACTTCATAAGTTACTTATTTAACAACATCTTTGTGTCTTAGTTTTTCATCTGGAAAACAAGGATGATAATAATAATGCCTATCTCAAAGGACTGGTGTAAGGATTAAATATATTACTACGTAAACATCTAGAATATAGTACATCCACCATAAACAATAGCTATTATTATCTTAATTGCCCATTGTTATCATTCCCCTGGTTCTCTTCAATCTTGCCCTCTAACTAATAAGTTGGGAAGCAGAAATGGTAGAGGAAAGTGTTAGGGAGACAAAACTGCTTCTGGAAATACTTTAAATAAGGCACAAATACAAATAAAAAATAAATGTTTTTTTTGTTTTGAGCCTAAAAGCACAGAACAACTCAAGCACATAGGGTTTGTAGGAAACACTCATAAATCCAGAGAAGTTTGGTTTTTATTCTCACCTCTGCCACTAAATGTTTTGCCTTCAGTTATTCTATGTCCTTGGACCTAAATAGTAAAGAGGCTAGACTACACATTCAATCTTTTTTAATGTTCCTTCCAAAATGCTCCATCTATAAATTTCATAAACTTTACATGGTATATAGAAAATATAGAAAATTTAAAAGTAAAAGTTGTACAATACCTGCTGTACTTCGAGTTGAACTTTCATTTAGGTTTCTCTTCATTTCCTTCAAAATCAGAGTCTATAACTTTTTCTGTAACACTCCAAATTTACAACAAGAAGTCACTTGACTACACCTTCAGAGAAAGAAATTTGTAGCTCATATTCTCTCAACAAGGTCAAATTCTGAGCCTAGTAATTACTGAAATCAAGATTTAAAACTACAGTTTCAGATGCGATCATGTGAACACTGTACAGAGTCTCTTGCTTCTGATTAAGAACTAACAACATAAACTGTCTGTCAGCTCTGTTCAAAACAAGCTTAAGACTGGGGTGGCTAAGACCCTGCCTCCTGAACATGCAGGAAGTTCACACAGTCTACGTAATCGGTCTCGGAACTAACGACCCCCGCGGAGAACAGCTCCCACCCAGGCGGAGGCAGAGGGCCAAGCACCACAGCACTGGCAAACGCGCATGCTCGGAAGGCTGGGAGGTGACGTGCCCACCGCTGACTAGCATGCGAGAGCACGCGGCCTCCCCCTTATAGACACTGTGCGCGTCGTCCGTTCGGGCCCTCAGTCTGAGATCTCTGGGTCGTGCAATGCCAAAGACCACGGCCTCGCCTAACACCCACAATAACTGAAACGATGTCTCCACTCAGTGTCTACAACTTCAACAAGTGAAACAAGTTTTCCTGTGTTTTTTTCTTTTACAACACACGTGAATACACCTAAGTAACAATGCAAATCATACTGAGGTAAATACTGATTTCCAAATATCTTTGATAGAAATACGACTTGGAAAACACAGGGCCGCGACTGCCTCTGCTTGGTCTCATATCTTGTGCTTGAAGCTGCATCTAGTAGGCCCGTTAGAAAATACTCTTCGTGCCATTCTAGGAACCAAAACAGAGGTTCATACTTTCTCTCCGCACTTTGAAATACCAATGCAACTCACATCCTAAACCCAGAGGGTGCTTACAAGGGCTACTAAGTTTCTGTGTATCGTGCAAATAAAATAAACACAGGAAAGTTCAACATCCACCCCCTGCACCACTGTCTGAGTTGCCCCCACCCTTGCTTCTGGGCCCGAATGGCATCAACAAATGGCATCAGTGTGGCTGGCGACATCAATAAGCCAAGTTTGCTCAGTTTACAAATCCAAGCACTCGCACGTGTGCACACACACACACACACACACACAGCGCCCCCAAACACAACTTCTTCAGAGAGAGGCCTAGAGGGGCTATTTTGCCCACTTTTGGAGAGTTGGGGGTTCCAGTTGGGGCTCATGCTCTCTTACAACATTCTCTCCTCACCCAGGGAATGGGGCAGTTTGGGAACTAGCGACAGCATAGTCTTTCCTTTCTTGGCTCTCCTACCAACCCCATACGCTACTTTTACCCTCAGATTCTGTCGCCTCAGTCAACGGTCAGCCTCGGTCAACGGTCGAGGAGACTGCCCAGAAGCTATGGCGGACCTCACAAAAAGCGCAGGAAGTCAAGTTGTGCGCAGGCGCACCCCAGCGCCCCAGACTGTGCGACCAAACCACTCCCCCAACGCCCCACCTGGTGCGCAGGCGCAGAGGCCACCACTTCGTAAAATGAGTGCAATGACACTGTTCATTCTGCTGCTTACGAGGGAACTACCCATGCCCCTTCTCTGAAGACCCCTAACGTTAACACACCTCCCTCTTGTGTCCTCACACGGTGTATACAAGGCACAGGGATGGATCTACCTCTTTAGAGTTCTGCACAGAGAAGGAAGATCCTGTTCTTGTCCCCGCTAAGGCGATGACAGATCTGTCCAGCCGGTTTCTGCCCCAGATTTGTTAGAAAAGGGTGTCAGCGATGGTCACCCCATCCACACCCTGAGGTCATTTCTTAGGTTCTAAACAGTCTGTAAGATGCTGATGGCAACCCAAGTGTGCCTAGAAGAGGTCTCAGGCGTCACAAACCAGGTCATAGGGTCTCGCTTGGTCTGGCTCAGCTTCTGAGTCACCACAATCGGGGAATTCGTCCCCAGAAGCGCTGGTGGGAGCTGGGATCCGGGTTTAGATGGCAACCCTGCAAGGCAGAGAGCAGACAGAGAGGCAGGGCCAGTGCTGCACGAGTGCAGGAGAGGAACAAAGCACACACGCCTCACACCCCTGGGTCCCAGAAAGGAAGTGGGAGGGTGCGGTGACCCTTAACTCTGGCCCGTGCCCCACTACGTTGCTGCTTGCTGGCCCCTTTGATCTTGAGCAAGTGTTTTGCCCCTTCCAGACCTACTTTTCCTCCTCAGAAAAAGAGTGATACAGCATTTACTTCGTTGCCCTAAAAGTATTGAAAGAGAAAATGAACAGTTCTGGCACACAGTAAATGCTGTATAAACGTCAGCCCTTATTGAATAACAGTAGCTGCTGTTTATTGAATACTTACTATAGGCCTGGGTTCAAAGACCATGTTTTGTTGTTACCATGCCTTTGACCACTTGAAGACTGGGGTAGGTGAAGGGCAGAGGTGCAGAGGGCACAGAGGGGGAGGGAAGGCTGTTAGGAAAGGTCTAGGACTGTGACACCATGAGACATAAGAGTATTTTCTTTGAAGATTAAGTCAAAGGAAAGTGTTAGGAGATAAGATTAGAGGTAGACTGAGAACAGATAATATGGAACATTGTATACTAAACTTCAGAATAAGTTTGAAGAAATATAGTTTTCATTTAATCTGGAGATTTTAAACAAAATGTCTGAAAAGACTTGTTATTCACCATGGTTCCAGATAGGAGACTTTAAAAAATAAATGAGTAGAAGCTTCAAGGAAGCCAATTTTAACCAGATACATGCATATATATACACACACAATACCTACCAACTCTCCAAAAATAGATTTTTCACTAAAAAGAAAACTATAAACCCACTATGAATAATATCCTGTGCTATATCTGTAAGGAATACAGACATGAGCAATGTGGAATATTTGCCAGCAGTTTACAAACATATCTGTCCTATCCCTAGCCTGTTCTAGTTATCATTTGTGTCCACCTAGAAAGCTGGTCAGGATGGCGACAGCAATGGAGACATAGGGGGAGAAGAAAATTAAAATAATGAGAATAGTTTGATTACCTGACTGCAGGAACGCCACACTATGTAAGAGACACCTTACATACAATATTGGAGAGAACACCCTCCTTATCCCTCAATCATACTATTTTAAAAATAAACCCACTGACATTTGTCTCCCATAACTCTCTGACATTGATCTATTAAACAGCCATGGCTATGAAATTTATACTATCCCTTTGTTTTAAAACACATTACTTTACCAGTAAATCAGACACCACCATCCCCATAAAACATTTGTAGTGCTGGAAGTTACTAGGCTTATTCTTTTAAGTACTTCAAAATATTAAAACTCAACCTAATAGTGAGACTGTGACAACTAGAAAAGAGTCCCCTTTGTATATTACTAGTTCTCCGAACTTTTGAAACATAACTAAATTAATTTAAAAGTGTGGTTTTGTGGGGCTCCTAAATTTAGTGTGCTTTGGGAAACAGGGAGTTAAAAATCTTTTGGAAGTTAACTTAGTATAAGAGTATGAAAAGACTCTGTTGCCCTACTTCTAAGGAAATGCTCTACTTTTTTCTAATAAAGCTTTCCAACAGAAGACAAACTCTGTACACAATTTTAAAAAGGTAAGTATGGGACAGATTTACTGGAATTTATTAGCTCTCAAAAAAGTTACTTTGCATGTAAGGGAAACTTTACTTACAAATGTTAAATGTGCTTCAAAGTGCTGATCTGTGAAAATTCCATAAAACGAGCCTTGAAATCCGAGTCATCTGTGCCAGCTATGAGTAAATAACTGAAGCAGCATTTCCAGAAAGACTGGGGCAAAGGACGGGACTAACCACAAATCAGCAGAAAACAACAGACAAAATATAATCAAATGTTAATAATTCACCATAGTTACTGCTCTTAAAACCGAAGGAACTAAACGATGTAACTACTGTCTGTTTGTATTTATACTCATTTTCAGCATCTCTACACCGAAGTGTTCAAGTGTACATCATGTGGGTAGAAAATCAAAGGCTACTGGGGCTTTTATTTAGGACAGTCACTTTAATATGTAAATTTAGATTTTATTAGATTGCTTTCTCTATCTGTACATTATAATCTTTTAAAGGAAGAACATAGGAATTGGTTTATTAAATGTTTTGAAGTATTTACATTTTCTATTTCTATCATGCATTTTGTTTGTATACTTGTTTGTTTCTTGGGCACACTGTGTAGTGACTGTTTATGTGAATTCTAAATGAGCAAAATTAGAACTTTGGGGAAGGCAAAAATTAACAGATCACCCTATTGTTCTGTGAAAAACACTGAACTTAAAATTGAAAAACCTGGGTCCCAGGCAGAGTTTTTCTCCTGATAGCTGAGAAACCTTAATCAAGTTACTTAACTTCTCTTTCCTTTACCCCTCCAATGGGGATGTCAATACCTGACATGCCCTATCTTATAAAGTGGATATGTGAATAAACTGAGATAACATGTGCAGAAAAACATTGTAGATAAAACTACTTTGCAGCTATCATTAATTATTCTTGTTGTACCTCTATCAAAAAATCTTTCATGACTAGTACATACAATGTTTCCGGCACTGGCACATATTTGACTTTCTGGGCAATTGTGCATGAAATCAAATCAAATTTGGTTCAGAATCACTTCTCCAAGGGAATATAATCATCTTAATGTTCTGGCTAGCTTCCCCTAATAAGACCCCATCTTGAGTAACACATTCCAGTGGAGAGTCTGTGCTGGCAGTAAGTTAGGTGTACTGTGTCTGCATAAACTTGTATAATCTGGTTGGTATATACAGCATGCCCCTAGACATTTTCAGGCATTACAAAGCCTTGAAAATTACTAACAATTGCTTTTTCTTTAGCATTGAGTCAAGAAAGTGAGAAAGATTCTTACATTGATACGGAATTACCAAAAACTTCATGAGAAAGAAATTAAAGGCTTGTTTCTAAGTAGCTTTTTAAGTCCCAGTGATTATTGCTTGGGGCTTTTGTGTCTCTGACCACAAAAAAAGCATTCTGGACCCTGGTCAGCTAGCTCAGTTGGTTAGAGCATCATCCTCATATGCCAAGGTTGCAGGTTTGATCCCCAGTCAGGGCACATAGAAGAAGCAACCAACGAATGCATAAGTTAGTGGAACAACAAATCAATCTCTCTCTCTTTTTCTCTCTCTAAAAATCAATTAAAATAAATTGTTTAAAGCATTCTGAAGGTCTGCCCTTGACTGTTTGTAGAGATGAAATTCAAATGCCCTCAGATGAAGAAAAGCACCTGAACTCGTTTTAGGGAAGAAATGTTTTTAAATACAAGTGGAAATTATAAATATTGAACAATAATATGCATTTTATGTCATTTTTTATTTTGGAGGATTAGAAATGTAAAAACTTTTGTATTACCACAAATGGGCATGAAAGCACCATTATATGGTCTAGCTGAAAAGGAAACGCAATTTTTGTGTTAGAATAAAATGCTAATTTATTACTGCATTTAGATCTACCCACCATTTGAGGGAGTCAGAAGTCAAAGTGAACAGCTGTAACTCTAGTTGATCTCTGCATATTTTGATCCAAATATGGTAAAGGGCAGGGCTAGAGAAGGGAGTGCCCCTATAATAAACAAGGCTGCAAACTCGTAACAGAGAATTAAAGTACACTCCACTCAAGAGAACTCTGTACTTTGCACTTTGGTTAAAGTCTCATTTAGATTTAAATTTCTAAACTTTTCTAAAGAAATTAAGTTTTCTTTGATCTCCTCTTTTGTGAATTGCAGGAATCAGATAAAATTCTTTGATAAAATGACTTCATGCCATGTTGTTAAAGATTCCATTAAAAAAGTTGCTATCTTTGGAGGAACTCACGGCAATGAGCTAACAGGAGTATTTCTAGTTAAGCACTGGCTAGAGAATGCCGCCGAGATTCAGAGGACAGGGCTGGAGGTGAAACCATTTATCACCAACCCAAGAGCAGTGAAGAAGTGTACCAGATACATTGACTGTGACCTGAATCGAGTTTTTAACCCTGAAAATCTTGGGTAAGGCTATATTTTGGGGGGTGTGTGGGTGTGAGAGAGAGAGAGAAAAGTGTTGTGTGTGGGTGTGGGAGAGAACATGTATATGTATATTTACGTGCTATTCCTGTGTTCACTATTGTGAATAAAATCACTTTCGCTTTTAATCACACCCTATTATGAATTGCTCAGTTCTCTAAACTGGGCATTCACATGCTGTTTTATAAACCTTTTTAAGCATCAGACTATTCTCAACTGATTTTCTTCTTAAATGTATTTTCTACAGACTGAGATAAATAACAAAAGTTTTTACTTTTAAATCTATCTTTAAAGAAATAGATTTAATAGTCTTTTGAATTATTAGTGTTTGGTCACTATACTTGGATATGTATGCATGAGTTAGCTTTCTAGGTTATTCACTACTATGTTTTATGCAACTATGTTTATAGTACTGCATAAAGTTCTAGTTAAGAAAAGTGTAATGTCTTAATATTTGGTCAATGAAAGTATCCAACCATGACACTCTAGGTATGTTCTGATTAATTATTTTTGCCTCTGTTTACATCATTATAGCTACTACTGTACATATGTAGGTCTCTAATTATTTTCTTTTTACCACTTCTTTCTTTCACCTGTCTAAAAACATTACTATAACCTACTCTTCTGTTCCAGGTACAATGTGAGTACAAAGCTATGTGCAAAGTAGTTTCTACCCTTAAAAAGTCGGCAGACTAGTAGCTAGGATATAAGACAGGGACAGGAACAACTAACACTGTGCTGTTGTATGTACTCATTTTCTAGTAAAGGCTAATTTGAGTTTAGAGAGTTACTTAAATATAATCTCACCACAGATCAAAAGATTGTTACTACTTTTAGTACAAATATGACTCACTTTATGGAATAGATTTTTTTCCCAGACAATTACACATTAGTCGTACTTTGTGTATCAAATCATATTTTTACTAGCATAAATTTTAATTTCAATAATGCTTTGTCTTCATGATTGAGGTTATGTCAACACAATTAAAATTTATCTATTCACTCAAAATAGCTATTAACTAACTCATATTACGAGTAAGAATTTGTTGAAGAATAACTCTTACAGATGACATGTTAACTTCCCAAGTAACTCTTAAATGGACTAGGGTGAGTTTTCTCATATGACCACTCAGTAGTATGCATTTCAATGAGAGCAGTCTTTTAAAGTAAATTCACCTTCTATTGTACTTTTTACATTTAAATGCAATTCAGAGGCCAGGCAGTCCCCTCTCAGGGTTGCATGGAAACTCATGAGGCAGATAAATTAATTGCCTCCTCCTGTCCTCCTTCTCCCCAGTTAGTGACTTCTCCTGTGTTCTCCATCTCAGCAATATCAGCATTAGCCACCAAATCCTCTGTGAAAATCATCTTGGAACCTTCCTCATCCCTCATCCCCCTCGTCTAGTGGGTCACTAAGTCTTCCTAAATAGTCAAGTAGTGAATAATTGCAAATATTCTGCAAATCCAATCTTCCTTTCCATTTTCACTACATTAGTTTATTTCTTGTGGAGGCAGTCAGAGTAGCCTCCTGAAGAATCCTTCTGCATCCTGCCTTAGTTCAGTCCTTCCTGCCATGGAGTCTCTCTGTGGTAGCAGCCATAAGGATCATCTCAACATGCAAATCTTTTTTTTAATTTTTTTATTGTATTTGTTCCATTACCATATAACCTCCTTATATACTCCTCCCCGCTACAATCACCACACTGTTGTCCATGTCCATGAGTCCTTTTTCCTTTTTGCTCAATTCCTCCACCCCCTAACCTCCCCACTCAATAGCTCTATCTAAGAGTCTGTCTATGTTTAGCTTGTTCATTCAGTTTGTTCATTAGAGTCTATGTATAAGTTAAATTATGTGGTTCTTGTCTTTCTCCGACTGGCTTATTTCACTTAGCATAATGTTCTCCATGTCCATCCATGCCATCGCAAAGGTTAAAATTTTCTTTTTTTATGGACAAGTAGTATTCCATTGTGTAAATGTCCCATAGTCGTTTTATACACTCATCTACTGGTGGACACCTGGGCTGCTTCCATATCTTGGCAGTTGTAAATAATGCTGCACTGAACATAGGGGTACTTATGTTCTTTCATATTAGCGTTTTGGGTTTCTTCAGCTACATTCCCAGAAGTGGGATTGTTGGGTCATACGGCAATTCCATTTTTAATTTTTTGAGGTATTTCCATACTGCTTTCCACAATAGCTGCACCAATCTGTGTTCCCACCAACAGCGCAAAAGTGTTCCCTTGCATGTTAGATGTGCATGTTAGTTACCTTAGTCAAAGCATACTATAAGGCCATAGCTAACATGTATGCAAATCTTATCATGTCTCTCCCCTGCTGAAAATTCTTCAAAAATCTTTTATCCAGAATAGATTTAAGTAACTTAGCACAGCTGATGCACTCTTTAGGGTCTTCCTCTGCCCACTCTTTTAGCTTCATCCTTTGGGACTCTTCCTTACGACCTGGACTCCAGGCATGAGAACTCAAAGTATCCATTATCCTTTAAGGCTTCAAGCCTTGAGTCTGAGCAACTGGATGGCTAGTGGTTAACTCATGCAGGAGAATTAGAAGCTAATCATTTGGGAGTGGGAGAACCTAATTGAGCTGTTTCATGAATTAACTTTGAAAATGCTTATACTAATATATCTATTAAAAACTATGTTTAGTTAAAAATAATAGAAACTGGAAGACAGTGGCTTAAACAAATAAGGATTTCTTTTTCACAAATAGTAAGTCCAGGCACTCAGTGGCTCAATGATACCATGAATGCCACAGGTTCCTTTCATCTTCCCACTATGCTGTCCTTAGCATGCAGTGTTTGACGTCATAGTTTTTGCTTCCTGGTCAAAAACCAGTTGCTCTACCTTCCTGATTGCTGCCCAAGCAGAAATTACCCAGGAGCAAACTGTAGGTCCCTTGAAGATACTAGCAAAAATAATCAGGAAATAGAAATACATAGATGGAATTATAAAGAAATGGTTGAATTGTTTAATGAGAAAGATAAACTTAAATCATCATCATGTATAGTAAGAAAAGAATTTATCCTAACCATCACAGGAAATGGTGAGGAGGCAGGTAGAGGCTCATTTCAGAATTCAATAAAAACTATTAACCTTTATCTCAGGAAAAAGTTGCATATGTCTGCAAAAGTGTTGCATTTTCTCAGGGTTTACAGACTTGTCTGTGAAGCTTGTCCCTGGATCCCTAGTGGTGCCTGAGCCTCAGTTAAGAATCCTTAATTAGACAATGTGAACATTGTCTAAGTTTAACTATCTTTATGCACTGCAGTTAGCTAGAGGGCAAAAAAATTGCATTTGATTTTCTAGACCCACAGTAGCCCAGTGCACATAGCTACTAAGAAACTTGACTAAATCAATGGACAAATTTTGTTCAAGGTTGAAGTCAAATGGTAAATTCTGTTTGAAATGTCCTTCCTTTGACAGCCACATAAATGAGATATTATTTGAGAGCATGCCAATACAACATTACATAGGATCAAATGAAGGAAACAAATGTAATTTTTCATTTGTAATGTTTTCAAATAAGTTTCCATTTCCCTCACAGGTTTTTAAAAGATTAGCAACTGGTTCCTTATACACTGTGTTATTATTTTATATTTGTGTTATATTAGCCACAGATATTGTTAATCTTTTTCTCTCTGCTAATGACAGCAAAAAAATTTCAGAGGATTTACCATATGAAGTAAGAAGGGCTCAAGAAATAAATAATTTATTTGGTCCAAAAGACAGTGAAGACTCCTATGACATTATTTTTGACCTTCACAATACTACCTCTAACATGGGGTGCACCCTAATTCTTGAAGATTCCAGGAATGACTTTTTAATTCAGATGTTCCATTATATTAAGGTAATGTCAATGTTATTAATTTGTAACTTGCAATAAGACCTGTACTTTGAAGTCAATTTCAGACATAAAACAACCAGAAAAGGGATCAGGAGGGAGTGTCTGAGAGAGGTGGAGAAGTGGGAGGGGGGGAAATGAAGGGAAATGCGTAAAAGAATAAAACATTTGTAGATTCTTATATCTATAAAATTATAAATCTTTTATCCAGACAGCTACCAAATCATAGGCTATTTGGTAAAATTAATACCAAAAGCTAAAATGATATGGTTGAAATAGTTCAATTACAGTTTTAAGAAGCTCAAAAACAGTCGTTTAATGTTGACTATAGACCAATGATGAAAAGATTGACTCTCTTTAGGCTTGCCCTTCTCTGCCTTTGATTCAGATACCCCAGCACACATCTGATCTGTCAGTGCTTCACATAGCTAACCATGTCAAGGCTCAGAAGTCTACAGGGCAAAAAATTCAGCAATCCAGTGCTCACAGCTAGAGAAAAATTACTGGAAAATAACAACTCAGCAAAAACACAAATAATAATCTGTATGCTTATTATTGTATAATAAATGTCCTTCCTTCCAGAGAGCTGGTATGATTTAGAGGAAAGAATTTGACCCATGTAGCCAGGAGAACCTAAGTTCAAATTCTGACTTCCTTATTTACTACCTTGGATAAGACAACTCCCAAAAATCTTGCTTTCCTCATTTTATAAAGTTGACATAATAACAACATTTATTTATAAGGCTGTTAAAACCCTTAAATAAGAAAGTACTTAAAGCATTTAGCCTAATACCTCACAGACAGTAAAGACTGGCCATTATTTTTGTTTCCTTTGAGTTTTTGACAATAACTAGATAGTTCTGTAGGAGATCATGATGAAGCTATTCTTTATTGCTCATTGAAGGAGAGCTTAATGCTTTGGTTGCCAGGCATGGAAGCAGCATGGCTGACAATACTATCAAAACTGGGAGGCCTGTCTTGAACTCTCATTCAGATCAGTGGAGGTAGCAGGAATTACCCAGCATCTGCAGAGACCTGGATCGCAGGGATAGGTACAGAGTTCTTTAAGAACAATACTAAGCTAAATAGTAAGTGTGACCAGTGATGAAAAAAGAAATAACCAAATTCATTCAGAAGGAAAACTTATGTCATGTTCTTTAATAATAGTTCTTCAGAATTTAGTTTATATTTTACCCAGAAAGCTATGCATAGTTCAATTTTATATGTAATTTATGTTTATGTTTTCAGAGCTTCAATAACAACATTGGGTTTTAGAGTTTGTCTCATAGAGCTCTTACTAATCTTAGTAGATATAGTAAAACATCTTGAAGGCATTATTGACTTGGTAGCAGGAGAAAGAGCAAAGCATATGGTCTTGACATAATGAGAAAGATGTTTTCAATTCATTTCAGACTTCTTTGTCTCCATTACCCTGCTATGTGTATCTTATTGAGCATCCATCCCTCAAATACGCAACCACTCGCTCTATAGCCACATATCCTGTTGGTAAGTCATATTTCCCATTGTCACAACTAAATAAAATGTGTCCTAGATGGAATGCTGAGAAAAAAATGTTTTTAAGAATATTTAGCCCTGGCTGGTGTAGTTCACTGGATTAAGCATGGGCCTGAGAACCAAAGGGCCACTGGTTCGATTCCCAGTCAGGGTATATGCCTGGGTTGTGAGACAGGTCCCTAGTAGGGGGCGCATGAGAGGCAACCACACATTGGCGTTTCTCTCCCTCTCTTTCTCCCTCCCTTCCCTTCTCTCTAAAAATAAATAAATAAAATCTTTTTTTAAAGAATATTTATAGTTGCCTTGCTCATCACTTTGGCTTATAATTGTCAAGTAATAGGTAAACTAACTCCAGACAGACTCAAACTATGTAAAATTTCCTCAATTTCATTGAGCAGTTTCTCTGCATTCCATGAGAGAAACAATGAGCTGAGGGAACTTGAATCTTTTATCTACAATAAACATACCTGACTTTTGCTCCATGGAAGACATTATTCTTGAAAAATAATTTGGAACCAAGGCATTCAGTGGCTTGCTGGAGAGATGTGCAGAAACACAAAAAAAATCATAGAAAATCTTCTCCCAACATCCTGCTTAGCCCTTCTCTGCAGCAGAGTTTCCCATAAACGATCATCCATTCACTTGCTTGCCCCGTAAGTTTCTGGGCTGTGAACTCACTTTACTTTCTGGAATTTCCCACATGCATGCACGTGCTCTCATACACCCTTTGACACAGATAGTTTCTTTTTTCTATATTCTGTTCTCTGTCCTGAGTGACCTAGAAGCCTAACTATTGGCAGACTCCACTACAATCATTACAATTGCTGTCACAACTTAAAATCTTTTTTGTTAGATGTCAGACAGTTTCACCAAGAGCAACTGAATTTAAAACAAGTTGTCAAACAATGTAATAAAACTTCAAATGACCTTGCTTACTCAATTGTTGATACTTTTGGTGCGTATTCAGGGGATCAGTTGGAGGGAGCTAAGTATCCCAGTCCAGGTGCTTAACAGTAAGGGATGGAGATAGATCGGGTGCTTAACAGTAAGGGATGGAGATAGATCCTATTTCTCTGCAACACCAAATGAAGGGTATGATTCCCAGACTTTGAAAGAGCAATATTTTTTCTTTCATTGAAACTTATTATTTGTAAAGGGATTTTTTCTTCCCTTCCATTGTATTTTCTTTCATTTTTTGAAAGAGCAGTCTTGGTCTACGATGTTCATGGAGCAATGTGGCTTTTAGCTGAATACCTACCCACTGATATGTTTAGCAGCTTTTATGTTACAGTGTATGTTTATCTGCCCCTTTTACAATATTATGCATTTTTAATTTTTGACAATATTGAATGAAATGTAAAGGAAAAAGACCCCAAGATTTGCAACTCTTAACACAACTCTTCGACTTTTATCTTGTGCTCTCCCAGCCTCCTTTTACTGTGCATATAACTTGTACATGTAAATGTCCTGCTTTATTTTTATCCAACATTATGTCTCAAATATTTTTCATGATGTTAAATAGTCTAACTTCCTTTTTTAAGATTTTATTTATTTATTTTTAGAAAGAGAAGGGAGGGAGAAAGACAGAGAGAAATATCTATGTGCAGTTGCTGGAGGTCATGGCCTGCAACCCAGGCATGTACCCTGACTGGGAATCGAACCTGCAACACTTTGGCTCGCAGTCCGTGCTCAATCCACTGAGCTACACCAGCCAGGGCTAGGTGGTCTAACTTCTTACCAATTTTTAATGATGGAATTCCAGACTTGATATATTAAAATGTTCAATTTTATAATATATTCTAAGGCTTATGTAAACATGACTATCTCTCATTCTGTACCTAGGTATCGAAGTTGGTCCCCAGCCTCAAGGGGTTCTGAGAGCTGATATTTTGGATCAAATGAGAAAAATGATTAAATATGCTCTTGATTTTATACATAATTTCAATGAAGGTAAGTAGTAGGTGAGAACTGTTATCTTAATTGTTAGTGTGTGTGTGCATGTGTGCATGCATGCAAATATACCAGAAAAGGGAGAGGATGTGAGCACACATGATAATTGAACAACTACACACTGAAACAGCAACTGTCACCTGGGTCAGATTCTCATGCTCAGGATATTAGGTGTTTTTTAAAATTTTCATTCACTTCAGCCATTCCTCAATGACCAGACTGATACATTCAAAAAAAAAAAAAAAAGAAGAAGAAAAAGAAAAGTAATGACCAATTAAAGCTCTCCAAATAAAGTCCTCATTTTCCTATTAATTTCCATTTTTTAAAAAAACAGATGTACTAAGAAGTACAAATGTCCATAGACATTTGAAAAGATATCCAATATCACTAGTAACTAGAGAAAAGGAGATTAAAATGAGAAGCCATTTTACTCCATTAGAGTAGGAAAATATTAACATCTGGTAATATTGTGTTGGTGAGGGTGTCAAAAGAGGGGATGGCAAGGACACGCTAGAGAAGAGTTCTGCAGCACCCACCTTCCGTGATGCACCAGTCCTGAGACCCTGCGGCTCCACATCAGGCAGCATTGCCTGTGACAACAAGCAGTAGAAACAACCTGAATGCCCATCCATGGACAAACAATTAAACTAACACGGAAAGATCTTCAAAATACAGTGCATTGCTAATTAAAGAAAGCAAGGTGCAGACCAAAGTATGCAGTATACCAATTTCCTCAAAACAATATTAAATAAAATGGTAATAACAAACTCTTTGCTAGAATGCATATACATACCTCAATACATATGTTAGTGTACAGGACAAATTCCTGAAGAAAACACACCAAACTGATAGTAGTGATTATTGGGGAGGGGAGAGAAAAAACAGGTTGAATTTGTTTTCATTGTTTTCAAGAAGAATGATGTGTTCATGTTTTGTGTGTAATTAAGAAATAATTTAATTAGTAGATACATGAAACTTTATGTATTATCTGCTCATTTATTTGGTAAATCTAAAACAGCAGCAAAAATGTCTATTAATTATTTAAGAATTAAGTTTACTTTAAATTATTTTATAATTATAATAATAATAAAATGTAGAAAGACATCCTATGTAGATAATTGTTCCAACAGGCTGAATTTAAATTGTCCTTGAGGGATGTGTCATTATAGTGACAAAGCTGATGAGTAGTTCAGTGTCCGTGAGGAGTGTGTAACTCCTTAACCTCAGAGAATGAGCCTGGCCACAATCAGAGGAAATTTTTCTGGGAATCCTTTGACTCCCAGGTCATAAAGACTAAAAATCAGCTTCCCACCACCTTTGTGTGAGGACAGGTTCTATACTGTCTAATGGCTCTGGTCTTGAGAAGGTTGCAACTTATTCACAAGAAACCCTTCAAGTAGTTAAGTGTGGAACTGCCATGGGTTAAGAAATGATGCACCTGAGTATAAGGCTGCAAACCTGAGTGAAAAAAAAAATGGTTTTCAAATTATAGTCTTTAGATTTCTCCCACGGGGGTGGGATCTAGAAGTTGTCCTAGTAGCTCCAGGTCAGTCAACCTCCCCCACCCCTACATTTCCCCCTGCTTTAACCAGAGAAGTTTTTCTATCTATTTTATTACTCTTCCACATAACATTTCTTTCAAGCAAAGGATTCTGTAATTCAAACATTTTAAACTACTGTTAATTTAGACTATCCAGCTTAGTAGATTTTTACCTACTATGGAAAGAGCACCATTACCCAAAGAATGTTGATCATGACCACCTAGAAACAAAGTCTCTGGAAATGTGTAGAAGAGCTCCATCCTTGACTCTGTGCTACTCAAAGTTATTGTTAGTGTCTTGTGTGAGGACAGAAGTGACATGCTTTTATATAAGGGATATGTGACAGGAAAATACCTGGTTCAGAAGGTGGATCCAAAAAGTCCTGACAATCTTTAATGATCATCTAAACCAAAGGTTTTAGGTTAAATACATCGGGAACAAAGTTTTGCTTCTATGTTTTAAGATAATCCCAGAATGAGGGAGGTTATGGTTTGTTCCCTGCCTTGGAGAACTCTGAATAAATTCTGAATCTGTATTTCAAGAAGAACATCTGTAAAGTAGAGGTTACCCAAGGAGAGAACTGAGAATGTTGAAGAATTTGAAATTTTATATTGGAAAGCAATTACACATGTTTTCTGTGACTCAAGAGCAGAATAGAAGTGGTGGGATAAAGTTAACTTGTGACATAAATTTCCAATGAACAAGTTGACCAGTAATGGAATGGACCACACTTCATGAGGCTGCTTGAGCAGGAGAGAGATGGCCACGTGGCCAAAAAGTTGTGGAGAATACTCAAGCATCAATGACGTGAGGCATTCAAGGCTCCTTCCAACTCAGAGATTCTAAGTTCCAAAAACATGCTCCTTTGTGTCCTATGACTTTTGCCTTTCCGCCTAATGGACCTTCTAGTTTAAAAAGATGACATCTGTTAAGTTTCATCTTCACCTTGGAAGGTTTGGTAGATTGTAAAAATGGCTGCAAATTCTTTCCTTCCCCACACCCATGTCCCTGCAAACTTAAATCCTTCTACCAAGAGATGGAGTCTATTTCTCTACTCCCTTGAATGTGGCTTGGTCACGTGACTTGCTTTGTGTCACGTAAGAGGCCTGTAAAGAAGTTATACCTTGAGGATTGTTCTCTTACTGACCTTGGGTACCCTCTACTGCCATTATGTTAATCAGCCTACCCTATCCTTCTGATTAATGGAAAACTATGAGGCAGAGGACTTCAACAGCCTGGCCAGTGTTTCTTCTGCAGCTCCAGTTGATAGCCTGTCAAGTGCCAGACATGACAGTAAGGTCATCTTAAATCATCTAGCCTCCAGCAGACCTGCCAGCTCACCACAAATGCATGAGCAAGCCAATTAGAAATCAGCCAAGCCAGCTTAAACCACAGGAAGTGCCCAACTAACCCAGAGAATCATGAGATAAAGGGTCATGGCTCTGTGCCACTGAATTCTAGGGTAGTGTGTTTTTCAGCCAAAGCTAGCTGATACAGAAGTGACTGCAGAATATCCACATTCCAACCCAGCTGTACTTACTGCTCCAAGGACAAAGGAAGATTTTCCTTTAAGCTGCAATCATAGCATACTACAGGCCCTACATTTAATGAAAGTTCATTCCGTTTGCTCAGAGATTGCCTGGTATGCATGTAAACTACTCCTTTGTCAAGTTTCCAGGCACTAGGTCTTTTAATGTTGCTGCATTTTTGAAAGTTGGACTCCACCATTGGCCGTCTTCCTGCATCCCAAGATCTGTCCAAGGGTTTAATGTACTTAGGAGAAGGAGTGCAATGGTGAAGTCCCCTAACCTGCTGGAAGGCCTCTGGAGGATATGCAATTGCAGCATGTCAGAGCTGGAAGGGAGCTCCAAGGTCAGCTGATTCAAAACCTTCGTTTGACACATAAAGAAAGTGAGCCTCCAGAAGTGAAGCCTCTTGCTTGAGATCATGCAGCTGGGAAATTGCAACCTGGGTGTCCTGACTCCCGGTCCCACGCTCTTTTTCTCTCACGCTGGCCTTTTAAAGTTCCATTTTCTTCTGCTGTCTGTCAGTGTGCTTGTGAGCAGTGTGTTGATAGGAATACTTCTAGAACATCTTTTGGCTTAGCATTGTTTATGAACATCCTTAACAGAAATAGTGTATTTTCCCTGTGACTGTCTTCTTTTTTCTTTTTTTCAATTATAGTTGACATTCAATCCGCAACTGTATGTCTTCACTTTTCAGTTGTTGTTCTCCCCTTAAAGCATCAATTTCCTTTTTTCAGTTGCTATTTATACTTACTTTTTTTGACCATAGGAAAAGAATTTCCTCCTTGTGCTATTGAAGTCTATAAAATAATGGAGAAAGTTGATTATCCCAGGAATGAAAATGGAGAAATTGCTGCTATCATCCACCCTAATCTGCAGGTAACATATGCTGTTTCTTTAAAATATTCAAAGTAATAAGGCCCCGCCTTTGAGTAGAACTTTATAATTTATAAAGCACTTTACATACATTGGCTCATTTGTTGTATTCTCAGACACACTGCAGTGTAGGTAAGGTGTACAGACCTTGACTTGATACATGAAATTTATTTAGTGAGTCCTGTGCTGGCCCTAGAAATCTATTACTGGACATGGTCTGTATTCCTGTGGGAGTCACAGTCTAGACACACCACACTCTAAAGTGTAGTTTAAAAATGATAATGAGGCAGGGAGGAGTGGTCAGACATGGGCTCTCAGAGAAGGTAAAATTCCTGCCCAGGAGCAAAGGGTAGGAAATTATAATATTTATTTTAACGTTAGAAAACAGCCCTGGCCAGTGTGGCTCAGTTGGTTGGGTGTCGTTCCACAGAGTGAGGGGCCACCGGTTTGATTCCCCATCAGGGCACATGCCTGGGTTGCTAGGCCTGGTCCTCAGTCAGGTGGCAACCGATTAATGTTTCTCTCTCACACTGATGTTTCTCTCCCTCTCTTTCTCCCTCCTTTCCCCTCTCTCTAAAAATAAGTAAATAAACCTTTTTTTAAAAAGTATTACTTAACATGAGCAAACAGAAGCTCAGCTGTTAGATCTTTCCCACGGCCACATAGCCACCCATGGCAGACCCAGAGCTACTGTTCTCTGCAGTTCACATTGCTGTCACCTCCCTGTGATCACCACCTAGTGAGTGAGAGCCAAACAATCAAAACCTCTTTCTTTGGAATGTTTTCTGCCACCATTTCCTGACTTTCCTCGGGCTCCCAATATCTGCTGCTTGTCTGGTTTGATAATTAATGGCACAGTGAAAGAGGGAAAAAGGCCCTTAGGAGAGTGGAGGAGGTTGGAGTCTAGAAAAGGCAAAGGTAAAAGCAGGAGGAGTATATTCCAAAAAGGTGAACCATCCATTCCCACTGTGAGCACCCTACACACCCTCAGACCTCAGAGATGGACCAAGTGGACTACCCTCACCTGGGGCTTTCAGCCCTGGCTGCACATCGCCTAGAGACCTTTGAAAAAGTAACAGTGGCAGGACGGCACTGTGACATGGTCTGACCTTTTGGCCTGAGTAATCAGGGCGGAAAACCACTGATCCAGCTCAAACTGCTCTTTAATGAACCTAATAATAGTCATCCAGACTTCAAACTTAATAGAGCAGCCTGCCCAAAAATACAGACTAATAAAGCAAATCCAACTTTGGGCCTTAGTAGATCCAGGTGGCAACCTGAAGGAGGAGCTTTAGGCAATGTTTGAAAAGAAAGAAAGATAAAGATTGGGGTGTGGGGAGACAGGAAGGAAGCACTACAGACAACAAAAGAGCAAGAAAAACAGAGCCCAAGGCGATGATGTCATAACTGGCTTCAAGGCCTGATCTTTCAAGTTTTATGTTCGTCAACAATCCTTCAGGGGCACAAAAATCACCCTGGGGAGGCAGAGGAGTGAGATTAATATCAGCAACAAACAAGGTTAGTGGTAGGTCATGAAAGTCAGAAAAGATAGTTTTGATTTGATAAGACAATAAGGAATGGCTCAGTGTCCTACAGGAGGGATTAATTGGTTAATTATTTCAATAAATAAAAGAAATATTTCAGGCCCAGCCTGTTCTGGTCCTTTATGGAGCATCCATACTAATAGAGGGAGAACAGACCATGAATGAATAAATAATACATAAACTAGATCATTTCTGATTGTAATCAATGCTATAAAAATGAAACAGAATAATAGAGTGAAGGTTAGCCAAGGGGTCATATTCAATGGAGTCATCAGAAAAAGCCTCCTGAGAGACGGAGGCATTGAGGCCAGAACCTGGAAGGTGAGAAGTCACCCATGGGGAAACAGGTGCAGAGGCCCGGAGGCTGGAAGGAACTTGAAGTGTCTGAGGAACAGCAAGAAGACTCTCCTCCGTGGAGAAAATGGAATGAATAGAGAATAGGAGACCCTGGAGCCAGACACATAGGCAGGAACCTGGTTATGAATTCAGATTTTGTTCTAAGAATGATGGTTCTTAGGGATGTTCACTGGAATTTTCTAGGGAATGTTCTCAAACTCAGTCCACAGGAGAATCACCTGAGGAGCTTTTAAAAATCCTGATTCCCAGGTCCCCAGAGATTCTGGTTTAACTCATCAAGATGGAGACAGGAAATCAACCAGGTTTGGAATCTCTGCAGGGGTGGGGGGTGGCAGCTAGCCACAGGTGTGTTAAAGAAGACCCTTGAATCATTTGGGGGCACACCTCCCACCCAAAACCGCTGGTCCAGAGCAGTGGTTCTCAGCCACACTGTCCTGTAGAATCACCTGGGGTTTTAAAAGTAAAGAAACACAGGGAACTATATATAATAAGACTGTCAGCTGATTTCTCAAAAAAGACCTTACAGTCAAGAAGGAGCTGGAAAGAAGTATTCCAAGTCATGAAAGGCAAGGACCTACATCCAAGATTACTCTGTCCAGCAAAGCTTTCATTCAGAAGAGAAGGGCAGATAAAGTGCTTCCCAGATAAGGTCAAATTAAAGGGGTTCATCATTACTAAGCCCTATTATGTGAAATGTTAAAGGGATTTGTCTAAGAAAAAGAAGATAAAAAATATGAACAGTAAAATGACAGCAAACTCACAGCTCTTAACAACCACACCTAAAACAAAAACAAAAGCGAACTAAGCAAACAACTAGAACAAGAACAGAAACACAGAAATGGAGATCACATGGAGGGTTAGCAACAGGGGAGTGGGAGGGAGAGAGGGGCAAAAGGTACAGAGAATAAGTAGCATAGATGGTAGGTAGAAAATAGATAGGGGGAGGGTAAGAATAGTATGGGAAATGTAGAAGCTAAGGAACTTATAAATATGACACATGGACATGAACATGGGGGGGAATGTGGGTGGGAGGGGTTATGCAGGATGGAGGGGAATGAAGGGGGAAAATGGAACAACTGTAATAGCATAATCAATAAAATATATTCAAAAAGAAAAACAGGGAACTGAGGGAATGAGTATCATGAGGGAACTGAGGGAGGTATGTGATGGATTTATGTGTCTTGATTACACAGTTACATGGTTATATGACTCTAAGCTGTATACTTGTCAAAACTCAAAGAACTATACACAAAAATGAATGAATTTTTCTGTATGTCAGTTTAAAAAATGATGCCTGAGCCCCATTCTTGAGAGTCTACTCCTCTATATTTAACATCTCAGGTGATGATATCACACAGCAGGCTTGAACCAATCACTGTCAGGCAGCATGTCTCAAACTTCAATGTTGTACATGTGACTCTGAGGGTTTGTTAGCCTTGAAGATCTTGATTCAGTGGGTCTGAGTGGGGAATGAATTTCTGCTTTGCTAACAGACTTTCACTGCTGCTGCTGGAAAATGTTAGGAATGCAGACTCTCAGACCCCCTACCCCAGGCCTGCAGGATCAGATTCTGAGTTTTAACAAAATTCCTACATGATTCTCAGTCGCATCCAAGCTTGAGAAGATCGGCTCTTGGCTTCCTGCGGTGTGAGGGCTCACAGTTCCAAACTGCTGGCATAGGAGCTTTGGGTAACTCATTGGTGGTCATAATGCAGGGCCGTCCACGAAAAACCTCCGCCTTGCCTCAGACCCCTCCGGTCCGCCCCACCGTCTCTCAGCAGTCCCCATAAGGAGACACCTCCCCATATGCAGGCGCGATGTTTCTCATTTTTACGTTCCCAACAGTACAATGCCTTGTACACAGAAGGCTCTTCGCAAATAGTTCCTACATTTTGCTGAGCAGAATTTAATTTCAGCCAGCAAGAGATAGAAGATGCACGTGGGAAGGCGTGCATTGCGTTTCACCTTTAATATTACAAATCTTTTTGGCAACACTCAAGGCATACTCAGTATTGAAGCAAATTCTAATTTCATGTCAGTTATAAATATTAAAAGGGAAACTCTTAAAGCTGCTGCCAAATTCCTACTCTAAGTTTAGTCAGTTCACTCATATGCCTCTCAATGTATCTCTCAAGTATCTCTTTTATAAGGATCCAGTGTTACAATGTTTTAGTTGTCTTCAGCCTCACATTAACTTTTTTTAAAGTAGGAGAAAAACTGAATGTAATTTATGTATTTTAATTGTTTCCTGAGAGGACCAAGACTGGAAACCATTGCGCCCTGGGGATCCTGTGTTTTTAACTCTTGATGGAAAGACTATTCCATTGGGTGGAGACTCTACTGTGTACCCAGTGTTTGTAAATGAGGCCGCATATTATGAAAAGAAAGAAGCTTTTGCAAAGACGACTAAACTAACACTCAATGCAAAAAGTATTCGCTCTGCTTTACATTAGAAATCACTTCTAGTCCACTTGTTGTACAGTATCTTGAAAAACTCTACTAGTCTGTTAGCCCTCAAAGGGCAGAATTGTGCTTCATTTAATGTGCCTTATGCAAATCCACAGCACCTAGTTTAGTGCCTTGCACACAGTGGGCATTTAGGCAAATTTCCTGAATGAATGAATGAATAAATAAATTAATATCTTTTAGAGGTACCATATTGTGTACATAGCTTTTTCAAAGAAGTGCACTTCTTATCTCTGTATAGCTTTTTATACATTATATTTTGATAGTTTAACATTCTTAATAAATGGTTTTTAAATTCAAATTTTTACATTGAGACAGTTACTGTATACAAAAAGTTATTAACAAGCATAGAATTAAGTGTATGTTTTCAAATAATGGATAATGCAGCTAGAAACCAATGGTGCGGACTTACTATTTTTTATTTTTTTTATATTTAAACGCATGCTAATTTATTAAGTATCCAGCCTATGAACCTTAGCAAGAGTTGTGATACCCATAAGAGATTTTTAAATGCTGTTTTGAAGATAAAATGTGAACGAGAAATGTGGGCTGATTGTAAAGGTGACATGAATAAATCAAAAGCCTCTGAATGGTCCTTTGTCTGCAGACAGACAGTAGCCCACACAAAGCATCGCTGCTGTGGCGTGGCCACTCACTCTGCACCGACCTCAGGGTGCTGAGAGCCCCTTTCAGATGCCTCACTCGCCCCTGGAGAAGCTACTGTTCCTTCCCACTTTGGGAAAGTTGGAAGAGGCATATTCTTCACAGCTGTCACTCATCCTTCTGAAAGAATGCACTTGCCCTCATCTGCACTCAACATATAAGGAAGTCTTGGGTTTCCACAGCGTAAGGCAGAAATAGCAGAGAGCTGCCGCTGCTAAGGAAATGTGCCCAGACCCATGCCTCTGGTTCGCAAATGCATTCTTTGAGCAATTGTCCACATCCTAAGTGCCCACATCCCTCACCTCCCATGATCCTTCTCTTCAAAGGTCCTCCAGCTGAAAGGCTTCCTCCCTCCCTCTCCAGCCCCCACAGGAGCCTCCCCTCTCTTGCCTTAGTCACAGCAGCCAAGTAAGAGCATTTTTATACCATGAGTGGACCCCAAGGAACCCATGCTTATGGTTTCAAATGTACCAAAGTCATACAAACATTATGTGGAACATATATATGTAAACATTTTCATTCTTCCAGAGCAAATTCCATTAAGCCAATTCCATTCCATATTTAATGCTCTATACAGCACAAACTGTTTCTAATTTTTCAGCATTGATTTTTGTACTTTAAAAAATCATGTTCATGGAAGTAAACTCTCTTTCTTTTGAATTCTTTAGTAAAGCTTTAATTTATCAATCAGCATTTGTACATGAGTTTTACCAAGCTTCCTTCTCCCACCATGAATGTTCCTTTGTGATTTATTTCTGAGTTTAATTTTTATGGGTTGATTTTTTCCAGGTATAAATTTCAGCAAGATTATCTTCTTCTTCCATCAAATTTTAGTCATTTATAAAATTTACAAGATTAATGTAAGCCACTGTAGTTTTAGTTTTTGTATTATTTCTATAAAGTTTAATTTTCTCTAATTCAATGCTTACAGTGTTCAGAATTTCTACTTAGATGTGATTTTTTTCAAAATAACTATAATCTATTGCTGTAAAGCTTTAGTCACTTTTCATTTTATTCTGTTTTGGTTCTTTCTAAGCCTATAGACTCCCTTTTTCATTTATAAAATGGGGATGATCATAATATCAATTCTCCTCTCATGGGGTCATTGTGAGAAATAAGTGGCCTAATGCATGTAAGTGCCAGCTCAGAATAGTAAACTATTCAAGTTCAAAGTTCTAACACAAAAGACGCTTTATGATCTGCTCCTCCTTCCCCCACCATCTCCCTGATCCCTCTCCCTTTGGGTCCTCTCTGTTCCAGTCTGCTTTGTGTCCTTTATTTCTATGTACAGCAAGACAAGTCCTATATGTTCTGGTCTCTGCCCACCTCTCCAACCCAATTTCAGTGTCACCTACCCCTTTGCTCCCAGAGATTTGGCCACACCTCAGTTTCACCAAGCTAGCTCCCTCCTACCCTGGGGTCTTTGCCCACATTGTTCCCTCTTCTTGAAACACTATGCCACATGTCCTTTACCTGGATGACATCTACCCTTAAATGGGACTCAGGCTGGGCTAGACCATTCTGTTATACAACCTCACCGACACCGTGAGACTAGCACTTACCGGGAAACTTCACAGAACTGGGAACGTTGGCCCAGGAAAAAGCACTGTGACCTTTACCTGTCATTCTTTCTCTCCCCAAATCTCAGTTTCACCACTGACTAAACAGGGATATAACACTCATCAAATGTACAAAACTGCGTTATTAAGGTAAACAATATGGATGAAAGAATTTTACATATGAGAATCATACAATATCAAAGGCTGAAACAACTGCAGAATAGCTTTGGAAATTTTTCACAACAGCGAGAGCCATAAAACTGTTCATGTGCATTGATTTAGGCATCGCACTTTTAGAATATACCCTGTCACAGGGGTTTCTACCTTTTTTCTTACCAGTCCATCTAGAATGTTCCCATAGATGGAACACTCCATTCCTAGATTATAGGCTAAAGCTTATTAGATCTAGGATGTGAATTATGTACAATTCCCATTTCTTGACACTAAAGAAGACATGTCCCATTGAGAGATGTTATTCTGGGAATCATTTGAATTAAGTAAATAACTTGCAAAATGCAGCATATCAGTTATTAATAAATTATTTGGAAGTTCTGCAGCCTATCAAGACACAGCAGTGTCTAGGCATTTGAGAACTGCTGTTACAGAACAGACCTGGGGGTGGTGAACAATTACCAAAAGGACCCCCCTTTTTTCCAGGGGTTCCCCCATACTGGGTTCACTATGCCCACTGCCAGAGGAAAGACATCTCTCAATGACAGAGATTGGTGGAAAGGGAAGGAATTAAAAAGCTATACAGACTTAGAGTAGTGACTTAATGTCTTCATTAAAATACTAAAGTCCTTTAGAATACCCACAGATGCCCACAGTCCTTCCTTCTCCCTCTGCCCTAGTCTGGGATACCATATCTCAGGAAAAGAAGTAGAAGTCCATGATTCAGGCTCCTGGCACCATCAGCTATGTCGCTGCCATGATCTCCAGTTAATCCAAAACCATGTGGCACCTTCTCACGGCCCACCAGCAAAAGTCCTTTCATCCCTTTCCTTCCAGGCAAAGTCTCTCCTGCTTCTTAAGCCATGTGGCAAAAGGGAGCACCCCAAAGCTGTGTGGTTCTCCCTTCTACTGCCACAGCCCTGTAGTCCTCTCTTGCATGGCTGTCGCACCTGGGTTGAAATCCCCACACCAATCTTCCTCTGCAGCCCCATTTCTGACTCCTCCTACAACCAGTTACACCTGCTACCACTCCCATATCCTTCCAGCTTTACTGGGCTGCCATAGTGAGTCTGAGCAGGTGTGGCCCCATGGCATGGAGCCAATCATCTCCAAGCTGTCACACAAGCTCTGTAACCAGGGGGAGTTGCCTCCTAGTTACATCTTGGATGGAAGTCACTTCCATCCCCCTGGCTCAAAGCATGGTCACAGCTATTTAACATATCTGTGAAACCAGTTAAAGGTTATAGATATGTTAAATGACCATGCCAGAGGTTAGCTGCAAAGCTGTTGGTATACAACACAGCTCTGAATGGCCCTGCTCCATGTGTCCCATTCTCCCAGCTCACACTGGTGAGGGTGAGGACATCATATATATATTTTTCTAATATTTCCTGGACTCCTTGAGTTCTGGACCCCATTACAAATCCCTATTTGGGGCTCCCTGGGTGTACCCCTGGGTGGCTGCACCCTGTTACACTGTCACTCCTGTGAAGTAACTCAAAAGAATGAGAAAGTGCACATATGGATGAATCAGGTAATAATGATGGTAATAGCATCAGCTCTCGTGTATCCATTCCCTCGCTGCCTCCTCACAAAGGCCCTGTGAGGTAGGAAGAAGGGATTTATGCTGTCTGGTATCCAGGTAGAGCCATGGTTTTATAGCCATCCACAAGAGCCAGTGGGAAGCCAGCAGGGCACGATTAACAGAGCACGGCTTGGGGGGTCATACGTCCTGACACACTAACATTTCTTGGCTGTGATTCCTTGGGCATGCCATTCAAGTCCCTGAGTCTCAGTTTACTCAGACTCCTTCCAGAGGTGTTGAGTGGTTTTGGTGGGGCGCTAGAGGTGAATGCACTCTGAGAGGTGAACACTGTACAAAGACAACACATTTTATTGTGCTGGCTCTGTCCCTGAGCTGGAACCTATAGTAATGCTTCAGGTCCAAAAAGTGGCCTTTCCTTTACCCATTCATCCTAGAGTAACACTCTAGGATTTCTAGCAGGTCTCTATTTTGACACACTTAAAACAAGACTGAGCCCTGGCCGGTGTGGCTCAGTTGGTTGGATCATCATCCCATAACCAAAAGGTTGCGGGTTTAATCCCCAGTCTCAACATACATGATCCCTGGTCCAGGTGATTACAAGAGGCAACCAATTGATGTTTCTCTCTCACATCAATGTTTCTCTCCCTTCCTTTATCCCTTCCCCTCTCTCTGAAAACAATGAAAAAAAATGTCCTTAAGTGAGGATAAAAAAATAATAACATAAAAAAACACAATTATAGTTAGGCAAAATAAATATTTATTAGAAATCATAAAAGCATTTCTTCAATGACACTAAAATATTCTTACTCTATTTACGACCTCTTTCTTGAACATAGAGTTTCTCACACACACACAACACTAAGAACAAGTATGTAAATTAGAGTTTACAAGGACAAGGCACATTCAGTGAGAACAAGATAGCGATCCTGCATTTGGAACCAAGATCACAGTAAAAACATGTAAATGAGTGCAGCAATCAAGTACGGCTTACAGGCCAGGATGATGGCCCATCTGCCTGGGCCCACCCAGAGCAACAGGACCCAGTTCACCAGGCCTTAAGGAAGGAAAGGAACGCCAATAATACTGGGCTCTCTCAAGCAGGAGCCTTCTGAGAGCTTAATGACTTCACAGTACAACCTCACACACCTTCTCTCACATCTCAGGGGGGAAGGGAAGCACCATTTTTATTTCAAACAGATACATCCATCACATAACGTCTACAATAATGGATTCTTCCTGAGTCAGAGTTTAACTAAAGGAGAAGTTTCAGCCAAAACCATTATCTGAACCCAGGAGATTCCATTCCTGGAAAATGCCTTCCCCTTAAATTGCTGAAATGTAAATCATGAAGTTTTAAGATATCCTAACATGCCCATGGATTTAGTGTAGCCTGATGTGTGTGTACACATGTAGGTGTGTGGTTTTGTATGCACATCTGTGTGCATGCTTGAGTTTTAAACCTGTCATGAGATTATAGGGATGGCATAGACCATCAGCATGAATCATCTGAGCAAAAAGCCACAGACCCCTGACATGCGCCAACCACAAAGGCAAGCTCAAATTTCCCGAATACCTGCTTTTAAAAGAAAATGGTGTGGAGGGATATCAGTGGTCCAGGAATCGGAGCACCCCAGCTTCAACAGCTCTGATGCGACTTCCCGCATGACTGTGAACAAGTCCACCTTCCTTTCTGAGCTTCATTCTCTAGGTGTAAAATAAGGGAACTCATCCTCTTAAACTGATGCTCTTTAGCTTACTGCTTGCCTTTGCCTTGGAGACCTATGTAGGCTCAGACCATCTAGGCTGAAAGCCTTTTTGGGATGAGTAACCAGTGCAGAAAATGGTCCTGCTGACCCATTCCATCCAGATCCACAGAGCGCAGCTCTCCATACATGAGAAAAGACAAAGATCCCAATACCGATTTCTATTTGCCTGACCTCCCAGCTTTTGTTCAAGCAAGAAATGGAAATGGCTATATCCACTCATGCCTGAATCAAAGCAGTGCTGGGGTTCCCAGCATCAGCGTGCAGAGCATGACGCCATGGATCCACATGGTTGCTCTTCAAACTAAGACATCTTTTCTAGACTATGCAAGTAGGTAACTCCAGATGCAGGATGCCAATCTGCAGGTGAAAAGGACTCTAACATTCATCTGATTGTGATCTTTGACAACATCCCTAATAACTTCTCGACCAGTTTCTGCTTAAACATCTCCAGTATCTACAGCAGGTGCTGGACTGAATGGAACTGAACCAAAATCTTTCTCCTGAAATTTCCAACCTTTGGCACTAGTTCTGCCCATCCAGAACAGATCTGCTCCTCCTGCCTCCAAGACAATCTCCCCAGCTCTTCCCTTTTCCAGAGGACACACCTAGTCCCTGCTACCTTCACTCACACCTGAGCTTGGTCTGACCACTGCTGCTTAGAGCACTGGTTGGCTCCTGAGTCAGCTGGAAGTGCAGGGGCTGCTGCAAACTGTGCATTCCTTGGGCCTCATCCCATCACTCCCTGACCCAGCCCATCAGGGGCACAAAGGTCAAGTTTCTACTCACCCGGGTAAGCCAGCACACCGAACAGCCCATAGTGGAGAAATGGGCCCAGAGCGGCTGTGGGTTCACTGCTCAGTTTGCCTCAAGTCAAGCTAACTAGCCAATTGCCAAGTTGTCTAAAGACCAAATTCATGTTTGTGCTATTTTAAATTACAATGCATGATTAATATCTCTATAATATCGCCTCAAAATTCTCACACAAATCCTTTTACCGGATAACCAAAGCAGAGTGGTTCTGCTGGTTGTGCAGCTCCCGTAATCAGGAATGTTTCTTCCGTCTTTACTTCTGCCCCAAACTAACTCCGTGTATTTTCAGGGGGAGAAACTCAGAGGATGAGGATCTAAAAATAAGCAACTTGTTTTGGCAAATGCTCCTTCCTCACACACCTTTTCCTTAGCTTCCTAATTCACAGTGAACAAAAATATTTAAATATTTTAAATATTAAAAACACATTATGCTGGAGCCAGCATTTCAGGTGCTGTGTTCAACTGCTCCAGTGAGCAATACTGACATCGAAGAGCAGCCTCTGAGGCTGACGGCCACAGAAATAGGGCAGCTGCCATCCCTGCTGCAGAGGAGGCCGGGACCCAGCGCATGCACTGTCACCGCCAGCGCCAGGAAGGGAGCCAAGCTCTTTCACCCAGATCACAGGCACCCAGATGGGCCCTACGGGGCATGGCTCCTGCTGACTTTTGTGTGTGTAAAGAAAAGCTTTTTGTTTGTCCTCTGGCCACCCTGAGGCCTAGGACACAACACTTATACCCAGTCCCAAATCCTAAAATCTACTTCTCAACTTATAAAATCATGTACTTCATTTGAAGTAATTTTCATTTAAAATTGAAATGTCCTTACTCTATTGAAAATAAAAGCCTGATGTTAATTACACTACTAAAAATGTCTCTCACTTTGCAACAGTTTGAGCCTTGGGATGCCAAGGAGCACACACACCAAGGGTAGTTTCCTGTACCCTGAAGGTCCTGGAAGGACATTTCCATGACTCACTCCCCTCCACCCCCAGGATATGGGATTTAGCTCAGTCCCCTGTATGTGCTGGGATGGGATCAAGAGCCCCTGAAATTCAGGACGCCCAGGGAAGACATGGAATGTGGGAGCTGGAGCTGGAGGCTACTAAGGGAATGTAGCCAGGAAGAAAGCTCTGCTTCTCAGGTCCCCACCCTTCTCCACAGCCCCTCGCCCAGCCAAGCTGACCTGCTCACCAGTTGGTGAATCCAAAGACTTCACCTAGGACTCCAAGGACCTCAGGCTCAGGACTGCTGACCATGCGTTTACACAAACTCTTCACCAAGTAACAACATCCAGAGTGTTTCACACTCAGAAAAACTGACATCTGCCTCTCAGTTCAGCCACCCACTCAGCCGGAGGGTGCTCTCTGCTCCTGGGCAGGCAGAGCAGGCTCCTGCCTCTGCAAAGCCCTCTCCACACAGCCCAGGACCCAGCCTTTAGCACCCAAAGGCCCATGCTAACACCAGCTCTGCATTCTGCTTCTACACTGAAGTTTCTGGAAAGTCTTCTAATTCATCAAATGCATTGAGGGTGGTTTTGCTGTTGCTCCTAGAAGAATTTTGGATTTTGTTGAAATCTGCTTTAAAAAAAAAACAAAACACTATTTTAGAAAGACAGCCATCTGCAAGGAGTACTTCTATGTCTTGATGCACCACCCAGTTTCTACCACCCAGTTTTGAGAAGTTATTCCAACCAGGGTTATAAAACGTCAGAGTTGGAAGGGGCCTGAGAACCGATTTGACTCAACCCTCCCATCTGGCAGATGGGAAAATGAGGACCTCAGACTCAGTTTGCTCAGGGCCACATGGTCAGACAGGAACAGCTGTCACCCCTCCTGACAATAACAATACCTGTCCGTCTCACGGGCCCTGGATCTTCGTTGAGGAAGGAGACATGTGTTTTCCATTCAGTCCACTTCACCTCATTGATCCTGTGAGTGCAACAATCATTCTCAACATTTCGCAACTGCACCTCATTAAACACAGACATCACGAGGTGTGGGGTGTCCCAGACAGCCCCTCTTCTGTCTGTCCCAGAGGTCAGAGTTTGAAATCTGCCTACATCCCCATTTTTCCAGGCCTCCATGGCTGTCTCTTCCCAGTGTGCAGGACCCCAAAACTCAGAGACATATAACAGGGACGTCTTCAAACAGCAGCAGTGTGCCTGACTGGAGAGAGGCAGTCCCTGGGGAAGGAGGGAGGGCAGGAGGGAGGAAGAACCCATGCTGAGAAGATATGAGGGTGTGAGGACTAAACTCATAGATGGTTAAGGAGGGTTCAGGCTGCACTAAAGATGGTTAGGATGCAAACACCCAAAGAGTGGGCGGTGTCTGCGGTGTTGGGTTGCAACTGGAGACGATGGTTGGGCTAACCTTCACACCAGAGACCAGCTCTAGAGTGAGCCTGTCAGAATCAGAGACACTGTTGGGGTAACAATTACGGTCAGAAATGTCGGCTCGGGGGTGGAAGGTAGTCTGGAGGGTCAGGTAGTGAGATGGGGGCAGGAAGAGATGGTCAGGCCATGTGCAGGTACTTCTTTAAAATTGAAAAGCTTGAGCCCTGGCCAGTGTGGCTCAGCTGGTTGGAGCATTGTCCCGCAAACTGAAAGGTTCTATCCCCGTCAGGGCCCATGCCTGGGTTGCAGATGCAGTCTCTGGTCAGGGTACGTATGAGGCAACTGATTGATGTTTTTCTCTCACATCAGTGTTTCTCTCCCTCTCTCTCTAAAATCAATAAGCATGTCTTCAGATAAGGATTCAAAAAAATTTTTAAATCTTGATATCTCTCAGAAGTAGCTCAGAAGTAGCTGTCTCACTTTCCATTGCCAGGGACAAAATGTGTCTCGGGTCCCTGGTGTCACTGAGCCCACATGGGGTAGACAGAAGGACAAAGGGTGCCAGACTGGGACATGTTTCTAAACCAGACATGGGAAAGGGACAGGCTGTGGAGGCCCTTTAGAACCAGCAGAGAGGGGACCTGCCGTGGGAGTCTTGCTTCCTCTCCCTTCCGCAGCTCAGGAAGGCTTGTCCCAGGGCCAGCGCCCCCAGAAAAGCACATTCCCTTCTAAGGAGTCTGGAGCCAGCCATGGCACTGCTTCCCCAACACTCCCCGACGGGGCTCTCTTGACCCAGCCAGAGACTACCGCCAAAGGGCCCCCTGCCTGTGTTACCGCAGACACAGCCGGAAGTCCTCCTCTGCTACTTTACACAGCTCTCCCGTCCGGAATCTGCTCCTCAGCCATTCTGGCAACATTTTCTCAAACTCCAAGATCGTCCTGGCTCTCTGGGGACAGAAAACAACCTAAGCACGTTGCTGAGTAGCCAGCCCAGGAGCACAGCGGCTTGTGAGTGTGCATACCACTGCACGTGCACACACATGCACACACAAAGTGAACACACACAAGGCACATGTGTGCAGGGGTATGCACACATACACACGTGTGCACTGCACACACCACCAAACAGCCCACTCTGTCCTCCCTGGAAGCTTCATGCATAGATCCTGAGGGTTCAGTTAATCTACAGAATTCAAAAATGAAAAGCCAGAAGTTTGGGAAAGCTCAAATTACTTTAAACATGGCATAAACAATGTTTCTGAAGGTCCAGGCACTTCCTAACTGAAAATGTTAAGATCCTGGGTCCCACAGTGAGGAGCGTTCAGACCTCACGTAGTCCCACATCCATCCCAGGCTTGGAATCCCCTCAGCAGTTTGCCTGGAGGTAGTTTTTCCAGTCTCTCCTAAATATTATCAATAAGCCAATTAGGAAGGGCCTAATAACTAGAAACTTCCTTGTGCCAAATCAATACTTGTTTCCTTGCAGTTGCCCTATGTATCTCAGTTCTGCCTTCTGGGGTCATAGAAGGAAGCCATTCCCTCTCACAAGTAGCTCTTCAGGTATCTGAAGGGGTAACACCTTCTTTGAGCCTAGTTTCAACACCATTTCTTACGAGGCGTTGTTTCCAGTCCTCTCCCAAGCTTGGTTGTTACTGTGGTGGTATCCTCAGCTTGTAAGGCCCACAGTATGTGGGGAGTATCAAGGCCAGGGTGACAGAGAGCAGAATTGTCATCTCCATTGTGCTATACCCTATACTCCTCTTAATGTAAACTCAGGTCACACTTCAGCATCCACATAGCACACACTGACTCTGAGCAGAGCACCCCCGTAAGCCTGAGTTCCTCTCATGTATGCTGTTGACCCTACACTCAAGGAACCTAGATGAATGCTTCCTCAAACCCGGCCAAGCACAGGGAGCATATGCAGATTCCCGGGCCCCCCAGATCCATCAGCACTGACGGGTGCCAATAGTGTGTGGGGAACAGAGTCCCAGTGAAGGCTCCCACCCCAGCGTCTGCACCAGGCTCACCTGTAGGCGCCAGATGCGCTCGCTCTCCTTGGAGACGTTCTCCACAGTCTCTCCCATGAGGGCGATGAGCATGTTGAGGAGGAGGACGAAGGTGAGGATGACGTAGGTGATGAGCAGGAACAGAAAGAGGATGGGGTACTTGGAGTTCTGCTGGATGTTCAGGTCGCCCAGGCCTATGGTGAGTTTGAAGAGTTCCAGCACAGCGTCGCTGAAGCTGCCGTAGGAGGTGCAGTCCTTTTTGTCACCGGGACACTTCTCAATCAGTGAGGCGAGGGCTGGGAGGATATAACAGGGTGCTCTCCTCAGCCTCTCTGCCTGGTTAATTACCCAGCAAGCGTGTGCATAATTGCACGTTCACACACACCCACACGCACACTGCAGGCCTGCCTCCTGCCCCCTTTCTCTGGCCATTGAAATTCCATATTCAGCCCGAGTTCTTCCAGAAGCCTCGTCAGGCTGATTTTCTATAGAAAGCCCTTAATGCCTAACAAAGCCCATACTCTTCTGTCCTTCCTTTACCCCACCATCCGGCCCTTGATCACTCATGGCCTTGCAGAGTTGCTAATTACAATCTATGTGTGTCTCTGGCTTCCCAACCAGCATTTGGGCTCCCAACTTCTGGTAGCCTACGTCACCTCCTGCAAGATTGTGATGTCCTGAGTGTCTTCCTAATGCTCTGTGGTGAGATCCCCTGGCCTAGGCCAAAAGCCCTTTCTTCTTTCTAACACACTACAGCAGTGGCTCATTGCTGGATGGATGGATGAATGGGCAGATGGATGGATGGGTGGTCAAATTAATGACTGAGTAAATAGATGGACAAATAAACAAACAAATGAAGGATCAAATAAATATGCAAATCATGACACAGAAAAGGTGTCAGGCAGATGGAAATGAATGCCTCACTTCAAAGGCCAATGATCACTGCAGAGAAAATACAACCATCTCTCCCCATGCAGAGGTTAGAGATAAATCAGGCTTTAAGAGGGGGCTCCCTGGCCTGGTCCCCAGCAGACCAGAGGATCTCACAGGCCTAGCAGGAGCGAACTGCAGGAGTGACATCATATGCAGGGCCAAAGGAGACTACCTCAATGCACTGCTTTACTCCTATTTTTCAAACATTGTCAATCAAATTTCTGTAAACTTCAGTTTCCCCATGTAACATGGGGACAAAAACACCTGCCGAGCCTATCTCAGGTTGCTAGGGTCACAGATAGATGTGAAAGTGGGAGGCGTGTCCCACAGTCGGGATGGGTAGGAGTGACAGGCCTGGTTCGAATCCTGGAGTCTAAGCCTCAGTTACCTACGATCAGGGATGATGATTCCCCCTTGACTGAGAGGTCGAGAGAAGTAAAAAGTCAGTGCTTGGAAAAGGCAAAGCTCAGCACGGGCTCTGCTGGTAGCTGATATAATTGTTGCTGAGGCTGCTACATGCTTCATCCTCTTGACATCAGTATAAAGTGCTTTACCAAGGTGGGAGTTAGTATTATTTACAATACTACCTACCTACTCCGAACCCAAGTAAGAACACGATATACACAAACAAGAACTTCAGAACATCATGCAAAATGACCTACAAAGGAAGAAATTAAATTCAAGGGTAAGGTCTAAGCACATAGTCACTGCACACCGATCTCACTGCTTCCCGGGCCCCACCCCCAGGCTCTGACTGTAACCGTGGCTTCCTGCAGGCCATTCCCCGTCCCCTCAGCCCCATTTGCCAATGCTCTGAAATGCAGCTCTGGACCCCACCTTCTCCAAGAGGCCTTCTGTCCTTGTTCCCTCCCTTCCTCCCTCCTGGAACACAGTCTGTCTCTGCCCCCGCTGCTTCACCGTGCCCACGGACACCTTTCTTTACTGTCTCACATCTGGAACCCTCACACCTCCTAAGGGCAGTGGTGTGCCGGAGCCAGCTCCTACCAGCTCAGTGGAGCCGACTGCTACATTTTCATGAATTTTGTGAGCTGCTTGTTAAATGCAGCCATTAATAAAAATTAAATCATATACACTTACAAGTAAATAAATTATATTAAAAATAGAGACACTGAATCATCAAAACTCATCACTTCTTGGCTATTTACTACATTTTATAATGATCTATGCTCTTAAAGTTATTTATATCTATCATAGCCCTATGGTGGAAGTACTATTCATAGTGTTGCTGCGCATCTCATTCCAGCTCCACGGTCAGTGGCGTTGTGTTGGTAGCTGGAAATCAGTGAGGGTGGGAGTATTTATGCCATAGTAATTGGTAAATGCTACAAATCAGAGACTGACTCATTGTTGTGTTGATAGCCTCGATCTAGAGTGAAGACAGCAATGCAGAAAATGTTAAAGCGGATTAAACTTAAAAATGTGTCCTGTCAGTAATCGCTACACCATGAATAGCACGGTAATATTAACAAAGTTGTCTTCTATTATTTGAAAACTATTATGCAATTCAGCAAATAAGTTGGTTACATCATAGACAACCAACTGAAGTGCCAATGCACCTTCATTGTTTCACCTTCATTTTACTCCTTAAAGAAAAATATCAACCAACATTTATGTTGGAATAACACTCATTTGTCAGTTGCAACCATAGGTTAGCAGAAGATATAGGAGTTCAACAAATTATTCAGCAAGACAACTAGCTATGTGGAATTTACAGTAAAGACTATTATATGTTTTATTGTTACTTAGAAAGGAAATTGTGTGTTATGTCCTTTATATAGTAAATTTTATAATAGTCATTGATGTAGCTGTGTGTGCACATTTCCCAGAGAGCCAGTTGTTAAATACCAGCACACCACTGCCTAGTGGTGAGAACCCTCCTTCACAAAGTGAGTCCCTTCTCAACGCCCATCAAGCCCAGGCACTTGGTCTGGACACATAGAGCTGACCAAAGGCAGATGGAGACCGTGACATTCAGAAGAGCAGCGGCCTGTCCCTTGGGCAAGCCCCTTTTGCTCTCCAGACCTCTGTTTCCCTATCTGAAAAATGAACATTCTCTGAGGGCCCTGCCAGCCCCCAAACGAACCTTCTGGATCATGACGCTGTACATGCCCATGGACTGGAACCCCCGAGTGTAGTAGAGCATGTTCGCCCAGCCCAGGGCCATGGCCAGCACGAGGCAGGCGAGGTACTCTTTGTAGGCAAACAAGTACAAGAAGACAGACAGTATCACAAGCACAGCTTGGACAAAACTGTTCAGGAGACACAGGAGACAAGGGCCTTACTTACTTCTCAGCATCAGGGCAGACAGTCACACCCCAACCACCCTTTAAACCCTACACCACTGCCCTGGTAGCCAGTGCTGAAGTGGATAAGGCTGCCCCAGACCTGTTAGACTGTGTCTAAAACCCAGACCACATCGCCAGATGCAGGTCGGGGCAAGCAGTGGGCTGGTTGCAGCTGGCCTTTTTTTTTTTTTTAATGTTTAGAGAGGAGAGACAAAGACAGAGACATCAGTGCGAGAGAGAAGTATAGATCGGTTGCATCCCATATGCACCCTGACCAGGGATCAAACCTGCAACCTAGGTATGTGTCCTGACCAGGAATTGAACCCCCAGACTTTTGGTGTACGGGACAATGCTCCAATCAACTAAGCCACACTGGCCAGGGCAACAGCCGACTTATTTAAAACTCAGATCCCCAGGGCCCTGGGAGATTCTGGTTCAGAAGATCTGGAGAGCAGCCCAGGAGGCTGCACATTTTTAAAAACACCCACATGATTTCTGATTCCCACATAGATTTCAGAACCACTGGAGTAGAGGATGCAATTAATGATGGCATTTTTAACCCAAATGATAAAAGCAGACAATATTTATACATATAAGCCAATCATAACAAAAATCTCTCAAATCTACTTGTTTTACCTTTAAAAAAAGTATAATACATGCCAAGCGAAATAAGTGTCACAAAAAGACAAACACCATAAGGTTTCACTTATATGATTCCCTTAGAGTGGTCAAATGCACAGAGTCAGAAAGTAGAATGGTGGTCACCAAGGCCTGGGGGAGGGGACTAGGGAGCTGTTGTTTAGTGGGTACAGTTTCAGTTTTGCCAGAAAAAGAAACCAAGAGCCTGGCTGCACAGCGACATGAACGTACTGAATGGTACTGAACTGCACACTTAGAAATGGTTAAGATAGTAATGTTAACGTTATGTGTATTTTTCCACAACTTAAAACTTTTTAAGTACAATATATGCCGAATATACAAGCTCAAAATCTACTCTTACACAGTGTGTGTGTACACCATCAGTTATGTGGACATCTACATAAAGCCCGCTCTTGCTATAACATCAGGCTGTCTCCACCATTATAAAACATGTAACTAGTTAAAGTTAGGACAAAGGCAACCTAGTTTCTCTCGTGCAGTGACAAGCAAATATTTGGCTGATCAGTGCATTTGGGACTGAAGTGAAGAAGTGTGTCTACGCCTGTCTCTACAGTAACAAAACAGCTCAGAAGCAGAAAAGCAGGACAATGCATTGGTGCCTTTTGTCTGCAGCAAAGCTGATGGCTGTATACGTGGGTTTTTCTCTGGAATCACCATACTGTCTCAAAGGTTCTCACGTGACTTGCATCATGGGGCTGCTGCACCTGGCCACAGGGATAAAGAGCTCAGTTCATGCCTCTGAAAGGCAGGTACATACTTAATAAAACACCTAGGTAATGGAAAACATCAGGCCAAGATTCAAAGTCCTATAGACTCTGCCTCACAAACACTCAGAACAGGGACTTCAGGGGAGTCCACAAGCTACGACATCAACATTCTTCAACCCCTGCTGCAGATTCAGTTAGCCTCTGCTCATTTATACAAAGGTCACGTAAGCCTGTGGTGTCAACTGCACATGACCTCATTCAGGCAGGGCTGAGCTGGGCTCTGTGGCGGGAGCCAAGCCTGCACTAGCGTGGGGAGACGATGACAGAGAGGCTGGGACTGGCTTTGCCACTGAAGTTCCAAGTGACTTGTGAGTGACTCACTTCCCTGCTCTCGGCCTCAGTTTTCATGCCTGCAGATGAGATTCAGGGATTTCTCAAGTACTTTCCAGCTCTGATCTGCCAGCGTCCAAGGTGGCAACTTCTAGACCCCATGCAACTTGGGTTGGAACTCTTTGTAGAAAAGTAAACAGTACTGCTAAGCTTCTTCATGCCTACTCTGTGCTGCCTGCCACCTGGGGCTCCGTGGCAGGGCGGAGTCAGCCATCACTGCAGCCCGATGGAGGGTCCTGCCCTAGGGTTTGCTGGACCTCTCTATGGCCATCTATGTGCCTCTCTTACCAGAAGTGAAAGAGGAGGTTGCTGGCCACGTGAGTATGGCAGAATGCCTGGGACTCTGGGGCATGGTGACACAGTAGGATGGCTGTCCCAAAGGGACACAGCAACCACCATATACAGGACTTTAGCCTTGCCTGTGAGATGGTGACAAAGGGAACAGACCTACTTACAATACAAAGTGAAACCAGGCATCTGAGAGGATGGACTGCAGATCCGAGGGTCTCAGCAGAAAGATGGCAATGCCCTGAGGCCAGAAAGGAAAGAAAAGCTTCAGTCTCTTCTTGCCTTCAACAGAGGCTCTAAGGAAGGAGGTCTTTCCCCAGGACAGAGACTCAGTGTGTGAAGGCGCAGCCAGAGCCCCAGCGAGGGCCACAGAGGGGACTGTGCCTGGAGAGCAGAGGCCATCCCAGGGTGCCAGTGCATGCTCCCCTAGACCTCTGTGTGTCTGTCACCCTCCTCCTCACCCCAGAACCTATAAAACAGCGCAGCCATGAAGCTCCCTGCCAGCCCCTAATACAGGGGTGGGGGAAAATAGATCAATAATAATATTATTATTATAATTAATAAATAATAATACAAGAATAAACTCTGTGTTTCACGTACTCACAAATGTAAACCCACTTTGCTCACCCCTGCATAGCCTAGCTTTCTACCTTGGGTGCCTTTGTGCTGCTCCCCACGCCCACCCTGTAGTGACCTTGTCCCCCACGTCCTCATACCCAGTCCCACCAGAGTGAGTGCAATGTCCCCGACAAAAGTCATCTCTTTTCCTGAGCACTGGTCTGAACCCAGCACAGAGACGTTTTACAGCCTATGTCAAAGTCTAGATGTTCGTGTCCCTCTGAAATCCCCTCAGAGGACAAACCCCCTCTCCCTGTCACCTCCCCCAGGGCCCCTCATTAGGTGATATTCAGAACACATCTATTGGCTCATTGGTTGGATAGATGGATGATGGATCAATCAAGTGACAGAAGGATAAACAGAGGAAAAGGTGGAAGGACAGAAGCACAGTGGGTGGGGGTGAGTGGGCATTCACTGGGAAGACTGAGTGGCTAGGTCCACGAGAGAGGGCAGATGACTCAATGGGTGGACAGAAGGGAGAGGAAGATGGGTTACTGAGTGGCTGGGGTGGGTAGATAAATGGCAGATGAATGAGAGATGGATGGAGGGGTGCAGAGATGCAGTAGGTAAGATAGGCCTGCTTATTTATTCATTCCTATTTTGTCACTAAGGAATCTATGGTTTAGAACAGAAATGGCTCCCCAAGGCCCCAACAGTAATGGCAGAGCAGGGTGGGATTGAAACCAAGCCTGCTGTCACCTGCCTGTATTGTTACCTGGAAGGGTTCGGTGGCCCACTCACCTCTTTCACAGCAATGCACATGGCCCAGATGAGCACGAACATCCTTCCTAAGAGCTGCAGCCACCCCATGTTGTGTGTCAGGGCCAGGGGGTGTGGGAGGGCCTGGGAAGAAGGGGAGGGAATGAATGCTGTGGGGTGGGGCATGATGAGGGCAGGGGTAGTGCCAGCTCTGGAGGGACTGTGCATGTACACACGCCAAGCCCTTAGGCCAGGCCAGAAGTCAGCAGGAAGCCCAATGTCTGTGCGGGGCTAGAGAAGGAATGGCAGCTCCCTGCCCCTGCCTTCCCCACCCACACCGGGAACCCAGATCTCCACAGTGAGGAACAGGCTGACAGCACTCACACTTCATGCCACTTGTCTTTACAAGAACCTGTCCATATTCAAACACTCACAGGGCCTCATCACAGTTCAATAAAGCTGAAACTCTGTAAAGCCCGGAGTAATGGATGGAAACTCAGGCTCAGTGTGGTGGGAAAGCTTGCAGAAGCAACCTCCCCCTCCCTCTGTATCCTGTGGCCTTCACATCAGAAACACCCGATCAGCCCTAGATTTAGACAGAGCTTGGGCCCTGGGTCTCCTAATTCTCCCCCAATATTGGTCAGCCTGGGGCTCAGCACCTGGGGTTTAACCTAGCTAAGCACTAGAGACATACTCAGTTCCCTAGAAACCATGAAGGACAACAATTAGGAAGGCCCACAAAAATCTCTTCGCCTCTCTGAGCCTGGTTTCCCAGAGAGGCGAAGAGATTTTTGGGGCAGCTCCAAGGTCGGGCAGCTCCAAGGTCCTGCAGCTCTGACCTCCCCATCCCCCACATCAAGGGGCCCACCTACCTCCTTCTCCCGGGGTCGGTAGTAACAGATGAGAGTCAGGGTGATGTTGTAGAAGAAATAAAGGCAGAAGGACAGGAAGAACATGTACTTGGCAAACTTCTTCCATTTTATCCGCAGCAGCGTGTGCAGGGGCTCCAGGGTCAGCATCTCGTGCCGGTTCTGGGGGAAGACCACCACAGTCACCATGGACAGGAGGGGAGTGGGAAACCATTGTCAAAGGCCCTCATTTCGAAAGAAGCTCTGAGTCAGCACTGTCTCTGGCAGGTCGGGGGGAGGGGGAGACAGTCATTATGTCCGAGGGACTGGTTTGGCAGGAAATGTCAGGAGAGTAATTTCTGGCTCCTGAGGCTCCTTGCCAGTGGACCCAGGCAGCAGCCAAACACCACAGGAGCCAGGCTTCCAACAGGGGCATCTGGTGTTCAGCGGGGAGCAAGGGCTGGAAGGGAGAAGGAGGGTGATGGGGGATCTAGCTCCAACTTAGCCCCTCCTCACTGTGTAACCTTAGGAAAGCCCCTGACCCCCTCTGGTCCTTCTGTCTCCTCATCAATACAACTGATATCAATTAAATGCCCTACCCACCAGGGTGCCCTGAGGGTCCGTGAAGACCCCAGACCAGTCAGGCTCTAGGAAGCATGATTCTTGGTAAAATGTAAAAAATGAGGATCCAGTCTGCTGCCTCACTATCCCCAGAGCCAAACACTGCTCACTGCTGATCCTCTCTCTTCCCCTCCAGCTTCACTGACCCTCTGGCCTCCTCCAGGAAGGCCTCCCTGGTTGCTAGAACTATGTACTCCCTGACCCTCATCTGGGGCCAGGTTTGGGGGCAAAGGGAATTCTAAGCATGGTCACATAGAGAGAGAAGGGTGGTGGGGGAGAAACAAGATGGAGAAGATCAACACCAACCATTTCCTCCTCCACACCCACACTGCCCAGGATTCCAGGGACCATGAGACCCTCACCCAAGGACCTCTGGGAACAAGTGAACTCCACACAGGCCCTGCTCATATTGTGCCAACTCCAGCCACTAAGGTAAAGAAATGGGGGTTGTAGACATGCCCAGCTAGTGGCATGAGGTCTTCCCCATGAGCCCAGCCCCCACCCCTGCCTTTCCCCAGCCCTCTGGGAGACCCACATCAATGTTGGTATTGTAGACAATGATTTCCAGCACCGAGTTGTCTGTCGTGGTGTCCACATTGGTGAGGTCATAGAGTGAGGACGACATGGGCCCATACGCCCAGTCAGTGAACTTCCTGGACAGGCTCCGGAGGGGCTTCTCCTTGATCTCACGACCGAGGATGTACTTCAGGATCTGGGGACAGGGAGAGGAACAGTGGTCGGCCACAGAATGGAATGTGGGGCCAAGAGCACCAGGAAGATGCTCCCATCAAGGACAGACTGGATCCCACGGTTGCCGTGACCCCTGGGCCTGGTTTTCTCTGTGGAACAGGCGAGACTGAGAATACCAGAGACAAAGGTGCAAAGGCCCTTTGTACATGGGGAAAGCTATACAATCGGCTCTTAAGACCCAGTTCAGTGAAGAATCTGGAAACTGACAATTATGAGACAGAATTTCTGTTTGGTCTGGATCTGAGAAGAAGCTAGAAGTTCTTCCAGCTTCCCCATTCCCCTCCTCAATCAAGTCTCTCCAGCCAGATGAGGCCCACTGCCCTGGCCAGACACAGGGTGATGCAAGATACCAGCCTTGCAGAGAGACTGGAGGACCCACTGTAACACTGCTGCATATTAGGTCACTAGGGATCATTAACAAATCACACGCCACTGTGTAAATCCATCCAAATCTCTGGTGGGGGGCCCAGGCATATCTTGTAAGCTTCTGGGTGGCTCCAAAGGGCAGGCCAGATGGATAGCCACAGCTCTCCAGCTCACTACTCCCCAAAAGCTGAGCTCTGAGGTACCCTAGCACCCTGGGGGCCATGGCTTCTTGGGGCACCAACCCAAGGCCCAGGAGGAGGGGCGGTGTCAGAGCCCTGATCTCATGTGACTCAATGGGGTTCCTGTCTCATCTCAGGCAGAGTGCTCCCAGGGTAAGGACAGGTGTCCCCAAAGACAGAGTCTGTGTCTTAAGCATTGGAGAGATGGAAGGGGGAAGGTGGGGAAGGGAAGAGGAAGGACACAATTCCTCCTTTGTCAAAGCTGGTCTCCATTTCTCCTCCCCCAACAAGAGAATGAGAAGGTCCCCTGTGGGCCCCAGCCCTCACCATTGGACCAAGACCCAAGACACTCAGGGCACCCACTCCCCACCCATCACTTTGATCTCAGAGCAAGCATGGCTCCACCACCAAGAGATGGGAGCCCACCCCAGCTCGAGTCTCCACCAAAACTCCTGGTTAAGCTGCTTGTGGTCACAAAAGGCCATAACCAGCCCCATGCTCTGCTGGGGTCTTGGCTCAGAGTTTCAGCCTGATGGACAAGCTGGGGTTTCTCCAGAGCTGGGGAATAGCAGCCCACTGGCTCTGGACCCAGAGCAACCATTTTGGGACTCCTGTCCTCCTGAGAAGCTGAAGGCCCCAAGCCCCACAGCCTCCTGCCACAAAAGAATCCTCAGCCACAAGGCATTTGAAATATTGTGTCAACTATAGTTTTAAGGCTCCCCAACCCTGGCCCCAGAGGAAGGGGTGCCAGGGCAGAAGATAGAAACATGGAGTATCAGGGACCAAAACCCAGAGGGTGGGCCCTTATACTGCACCTCCGTAGCTCTCTGTAGTCACTGACAGCCAACCCACCTCCAGCCACAACCGAGCCTTTTCCTGGCTGAGATGTGACCTGTGGGGCCCCAGGGCTGGCAGATGGTAAAACACCTGCTGCCCTCCCACCTGCCCCCAAACCTCACCTCGGCCTTGCCCAGCTTGGCAGCCAGCTGCAGCGGGGTGAGGCCGTCGTTGTTGCGCATGGTCTCCAGCTCCCAGTTGCCACTCCTGAGCAAGATCATGTCATACATGTGCATGACAAAGTCATTCTGGGTCTTGAAGTCTTCGGCCACTGTCACCAGCGCATGTAGGATGTTGTTGCCCCGTGAGTCCTGTGAGGTGATGTCCGTCTGCTCATTCTCCATAAGCAGCTGCACAATCTCGGGCTGGTTGGTACATGCTGCCAGGGCCAGGGGTGTCTCGCCTGAGAGAGGTTAGCAGTAGGGCTCAGTTCTCCCATGGACCAGAGCCATGTTCTGCAAGTTCCAGGACTGAAGCCCATGCCCTGGCCATCTCAGTAGGATGGACCCCTGAGGCTGTCAGTCCCTCTCCCCAGCTCCCTTTTTATGGGAAGAAACTGAAGCTAGATTATTGCAATAATCCTATTTCTTAAACACACCAGGCATTTTCCTACCCCAGAGCCTTTGTGCAGGCTGTCCCCTCTACCTGGAGTGCTGTTTCTCAGATACCTGCATCACTCACTCCCTCGCCTCCTTCAAGTCTTTGTACAAACGTCACCTGTTCAATGAGTCACCCTAACTGCCCTATTTAGAACTGAAATCCACCTTTTTCTTGCCCTAGAACTCTGTTTCCACTCCTCATGCTTTATTTTCCCCCCAGTGGTATTTATCACTTTCTAACGTATGACTTAGTGTAATTTATTGTGTTTATTATTGATGTTCTCTTTCCCGTATAGAATAGAAGTTCCGTGAGGGCAGGGACCCTTGTTTTGTTCACTAACATAGTTCAAACACCTAGAACACCACCTGGTGTATATAGTAAGTGCTCAGTAAATATTTAAGAAGAATGAAGGCAAGTGAGTCACACCTGGTCACACAGCAAAGCTGAGGCAGAACCAGGACCGGACGGCAGGTCCACAGGTTAGCTCCCACTGCAATCTGTCCCCTTGCTTCATCCCACCCAGTGAGTGCTTCCCAGTGCCGGCTCCAAACAGGTCTGGCGTTGGGCAGTGGGCTGGACAAGACCCTGTCCTCAAGGCGGCCCAGACCCACCTAGTCCTGCTGCTTCAGAAACTGCCCAGAAGAAATAACAGGTCAGGGGACAACAGCCCCTCGGGGCTGGAGTGGGGTGGGAAGCAGGGTGGACCACGAACTTTTTGCTGTGATAGGGCTGTCTGCTTCCTGTCCTGGTCACGGGGTCTTGCATTTATGGAAATGAAAGGAACTTTAAATTAAAATGGGTGAATTTTCTGTATCTAAATTACACATTTAAAAAAATATTCTTGCCCTGAAACATCCTAGACCCAACTGCTTTTGGACTTCTTAGCCTGTTGGTAAGGGAATTTTCATAGTCACTTCTGACTCCCTGTTTGCAGTCCTGAGAGGCACTGAGCACAGAGGCCAAAGGCCAGAGCTGGCGGCAGGGACACTTACATCAGCTGCCTACTACACAGAGGCGAGTCATTTCCTTGCTCAGAACCCGTCGCTTCGCCTGTAAACTAGGGCCATCTCCTCATTCTGCCTCCCTGGTCTCCGCTCCTCTTAGATCACCTGTGTCCCCTCTTAGATTTCCAGGTGACACCCGGGGACAGCAGGCTCCCCACCTCCCCAGCCCCTCCCTCTCTGGTCCAATTAAAACGGACCTGTCCCGCCCCCACCCTGGTCCAGGTTCTGCTCTCCAGGACAAGTCTGGGCGGCAGAAGTTCGCATTGGGCTCTCCAGCCCCCAGCCCCCTATCGTCTCGAGGCAAAGGCTGCCGAGCAGGGCGGGGCGGGCCCCGGCGGGCCCTCCCCTCCCTCCGCCCTCCTCCCGGACCCCAACCCTTGCCCCTGCCGGACGGGCGGCACCCACCGAAATAGAAGCCTTCGTGCTGGTACTTGGGGTTGAAGAAGACCCCCTTGGCGTGGGCATTGACGTCGGCGCCGGCAGCGATGAGCAGCGCTGTGATGTCTCCCTGCCGCCGCTCGATGGCGATGTTCAGCGCTGTCTGCCCTGTGGACAGGGTGGGAGGGGTGGGGGCGCTCAGTGGCTGAGACCCCGGTGGCAAACCCTATCTGGCCTCTTTCCCTTTCTGGCCTCCCCACCCTCCACCATGGCGAAATAAGCTGCCTGTCTGGTCTTGATGTCGCCAGCTGCCAAGAGTTACAACTTCATTCTTTGCTTCAATCTTACATGAAAGCAAGGACTATTTATGGAGCGCCTACTCCGTGCTTCCCAACCTGGACCTGGGGATACAGTGCACACGGGATGCAGTTTTGATTCTTGTTCTGAAGAAGCAGAGTCTTGCTGAAAATTAAGTGCTAGCCTACAGGGAGGTGGGGGCGCTCTAGTACCAGCGCTGGGCTCTTAATCCAGGCCAGTGGGGTGATGGGCTCCCTAGAAATGGCCTCTTAAACTGCCATCAGGGAAATTTGATAAAGCTGAGTGGGGCCAGCTCAGAGCCTGATAAGCCAGGGTAAGAGGGTAGAACTTCATCCCAAGGGCCGTGGGAAGTCGCCACATGTTGAAGCAGGAAAGTGACACGTCCAAAGTTTTGGGTTTTTGTACATATGCATTTTCAGGTCAGTCTGGCTGCAAAATTGGAGGATGTTTTAAAAAGAGCCCAGACTTAGGCGGAACTGTTGCTCCAACAGAGAAAGAGGTAATAAAGCCCAAAGAACATTAAAAGAAAAAGTCCAGAAAATGGTCTGTGGGTCTTGAGGAAAAAAGGTCGTCTCAGGTGACGTCTGAGTGGCTGGCCTGGGTGCTGGGTGACTGGTGCTGGTGACTGAGGAATGGAACCAGGGACAAGCAGCAGGGAGGTAGAGGCGGAACCTTAAGCCTGTGGGTGGAGCCTTCTGAACCTCCAGAAGGAAGAGGTGGGAAGACAAAGGAGGAGGGGTGTCTCAGATTGTCCCACCAGAAGCAGCGTTTTCCAAAGAGCTACCATCTTGCAATACATAAAAATAAATTCCTGGTGTATAAAAGAACTAAGCATTCTTTAAATTGTTTAAAAAAATAATTTATTCAATTAAATCTGAAGGCCTCTGGTAAACTGCTAAAAATAAGAATATTTGAAAAGTTGTCATTGTATGCCTCTTAAGCAGTATAGGGAGGAAATATTAGCCTTTGCCAAGATGGGGAAACTGAGGCTCAGAAAGGCAAGGTGATTGCCCAAAGTAAGGGAAAGTGCTTCTCTTACAGGGAGTGCCTAGAACAGGGAAGGGAAGGTGTCAACAGATGCTGTCAGGGGGAAGAGTAGGGATAGGTGTCTGGGAAGACAGAAATAAATGGTTCCTCCCACCATGCAGAGGGCTGGGGTACCCACAGCCCCCCACCAACCCACCAGCAAAACACAGACTCATGAAAGAAGGAAAGGACAAGGGGAGACTGAGAAAGGAGAAAGGTAAGGATTTCCAGCCAGGGCAGCAAAGTCTCAACAGAGACAGTAATCTTTATTTATTCACTCATTCAAAATATATGTATTAAGGACCTCTTAGGTGAGACCCCAAGGGCGCCAGAGTCCACTGTGGGGAAAGCAAAGTCCATCCCTACCCTCAAGGAGAACATGCTGCTAGAAGAGGAGTGTGTACGTCCCTGCAATACTGAAGAAGAAAAAAGGGATAGAGCAGGGCCGAGAAGGGAGAAGAGTCAAGACAGAGAAGTCTGAGGCACTGCCTAACCTCCCTGGCCATGGGGCTAGTATCAACTCTCTCATGACAAGCTGAAAATATTATATAGCTCGTTCAGTTTCTCTCTTTACTTTGGCTACCAGGGAACTCAAAGTGTTGCTCGGCACTCAGGTGCCACAGTCTTCCCAGGGTTTCCTCTCTTCCAATTGACAGCTGTTAGTTTTTCACAACCCTTGACTTTGTGTGTGAGAGAGAAACGTTAAGGGCTGGAGCTTGACTCCCAGCTGCAAAAGGCTGAGATGCTCAGTGCCCCCGGCATGTCATTCAGACGGCACCCAGTAACCCTTGAGCCCATTCTTTTTGCCACAAGTGCCTCATAAGATCCCAATGGGATGTTTAGCAACTCCAAAAACTCCAATGAAGATCCACCTCACTGATTATTTACAACTGATTATTCCCAGCCAGGGAAACACTATCCCAGGGGGTCCCTTGCGCCTTCCCTGGACCACCTAAGAAAGAAGCCACTAAACTGAGATCCAACGGGACAGCTGATGATGATGACAATGATGATGATACTAATAGTTGCCATGCATTGGCCTTACCCAGCTCTCTAACCTCATCTCCAACCTTCTTTCCATCACTCAAATGTGCCATGTTCATTTCCATCTCAGGCTGTTCTGGATCCTTCTCAGCAGGTCAGGTCAAAAGTCACTTCTCTGACCATCTACCCTAAAGTTGTCCATCCCCACTCACTTTTGGTCACATTACCTTTTTTCATTTTGTTTTCAAAGCGTTTTTCATCTAAAATCACCTTGTTTAGAGCAGTGGCCTTCACCTGTCTTGTTCATCACTGCACCCTGGTGCCAAAAGCAATGCCTGGCAGGTGGCCGGTGCTCAAAATTATTTGTTGAATGAAGAAGGAAGAGAGGACTGCCTGCTATGTGCTGAGTGCCACTCTGTGTGCTTCGGACTTTCAGTGACAGCAACGCCTCTGCATGGCCTGGCTGTGCCCACTGTCCACACCCCCCTCCCACAGGCAGGTACCTTCATAGGCTTCCTCAGTGTACTCGGCATTGATGAACCTGTCCAGAATATCGTTTTCATCAGCAAAGGCCAGCAGGATCCGCACAATCTCCTTGGTGTGGGGGTTGATGTTCAACAAGGCCTTCATCAGGCAGGTCTTCCCTGTGTCTGAGGCTGTCAGCTTGTGCATGAGGAAGTCTGCAGGCAGGGTCACAGGGTGGAGCCTCAGGAAGGGCCCTCGGCCCTCCCAGCCCAGAGGAGAGGAGGTGGGGGTGTGGGAGCCGCCACCTCAGACTTCAAGACCTGACTGCATGCCCCTGCTGGCCTCCCTGAGCCCACACCCCCTACCCACTCTGCTCCATCTCCCCTGCGGGCTCCTCCTTCACAGAGGCCCAAGAGAGCCTTATCCGAGGACTTTCACTCTGGCTTCTTGGTTCTCTCCCTGGTAGGGGGCAACCCCATTGACCGCATTGCTTCCCAGCATCTGCTTCAGTGCTAAAGCCCCAAATCTCCAACCTGCCCCCTCCTGGTAGCCTACAAATAGAGACTTCCCTAGCCTGCTACTCCCCTTGTCCCAAGACAGCTTGGGGACGCTACCACCCATCAAGTCACTGATGGTACCGCCTGACTCCTCCCTCCCCCTCACTGCCCATGTCCTTGAATCCTGCCAATGCCGCTGCCTGAGCGCTGCTCCCCCTCCCTCAGCCCTGCTGCTGGGGCCCAACTCTGCCTGGACAGAGGCCTTCTCCAGTTTCACCCCCCATTCTCCAGGCAGTAGCTAGACCGTGACCTTTACCTGTCTGAGCCCCTCCATGGCTCCCCATTGCCCTCAAAGGTAGGTTCAAAGTCCCTAACCCAGCATTCAGGGCTCCTCACATGCCAGCCCCACAGGTTGGTGAGAGAGAAGGTGAGCAGCAGGAACCCTACAGAAGTCCCCAGCCCTGCACCTTCTGCCAGAGCCAATCACTGACCAGGCACATCCAGGCTGCGGCGCCTCTTGCAAAGCTCCTGCAGCTCCACCAGCAGCCCTACCAGCTCCTCCACGAAGCCTTCGGACACAGCTGCAAAGATGCGCTTCTTCAGCCGCTTCTTTTGTCGCCTCCGCTCTTCTTTAGCCAGGTGTGCACTGAGGCTGGAAAATTTTTCATCTCACCACACATGCACCACCCAACCACCCCTCTTCCTCTCCCCCCACCAGAGTTGCTGTGCCTACAAGACACTTCACCCCCAACATCTCCGCGATGCCTGAAACCCCCTCCATTCATGCTCCAGGCCCCTGGGATCCATGGTGCCCTACACAGTCTCCCCTTCTATTCCAAATGCAATCACATCATATCAAATGTATATTCAGATGCACAGAGTCATGAATAAGAAGGATATATGCCTAACTTAATAGTGATTACCTTGAAAGTATGGGATTAGGGAAAGGGAAATTTTGTTTTCATATTTTGTGTTATTTGAATTTTTTCATCTATTCCTCCCTGCCCCCCCCCTCCAAATAGCAACTATGCTAATGCGTTGACGTGTATCCTTTGTCTGTATGTACTCTTGCAGAATGCACATTGATGTGTGATTGTTTATATGCATGTATTTTAAATGTACATATATGGTATTTCATTAAGATCTCATTTTGCTACATACTGTAATGGATGAGTATTACTTTTATAGTTTATAAAATGTAATATTCCCCTCCCCCAGTAAATTTTCTACACATCACAGCCACGGGCCCAGACATTTGCTCCAACCCCCCAGGAGTGGCGGCTTCTTTCTTTGTTACTCAGGGGCCCAGTGCCTGTCCTTCTGGAACCAGCCTGTCCAGCACTGTGGGAGCAGGGGAAGGGCCAGGCTCACCTGGGGCTGTTGGGATTGGATGGTGTCTCTGTCACATCGTCCTGAGGAGATTGCGGCGAGTCCATGTCATCACAGTTGCCAGAGAGGCTACAGGAGAGGGAGAAGAGAGGAAAAAAGTTTAAAAATGAACAACGCTAGCATGCCACAGCCAGGCTTGGCCAAGTGGCCCAGGGCCAGTCACCACCGTCCTCTCGAGCAGAAGGCCAGCCAGGGCAGCGGGTTGTACTCACCACTGCCGGATGTTGGAATCCATAGGCTTAGAGAAGATGGGTGGGGAGGTCTTGGCGACAGTGGGGTTGGGCTCAAACCCTTCTATCTCCAGGAAGAAGTGTGCACTGGGGGGACAACCAAGAAAGACCATTAGAACTGGGGCAGAGCCTGTGTGCTTGTGTGCTCTGTGACCCTGCTGCCAAGGGTGCCAATGCACTCCTCCAGCTCCACGCTGGACTCTGTGCCCGTGTGGTCTCACCTCACCCCACAGCAGCCCTAGCAGTGGGATGGGGGGACACTGACCTCACCACCATCTCATAGGCAGGCATATGGAGGCTCTGAGGTCAAGCAACTTGCCTAAGGTCACACAGTAGGAAGGTGTTGGGGCCTGGATTCAAAGCTGGGTGACTTCTCACTAGAAATGCTGGCTAGATGAATCCAGGGGTCTCTATTGGGGTGTCTTACCACCTGAAGGGGTTCCTGTCTGCAGCTGCTTCCAGGGGCCAGGGACTCTGCAGGGATGGACAACATGGCAATGGGAGCTCATCCCTCTGTCCCCACCCCCATGGCCCCTCCTGCCTCAGGTCTGAGACAGAACCTGAGACCATGAGACCCACAGGAGCCTTTCCTGGCTCTTGAGGAAGGGTTGAAAGGCTGGAGTTACATTGGCTGCTCAGGTATAGTCCCCACCCCAACACTCAACTGCCTTCTATCATCACTCATGCTGAGGATCCTGTCAGGAAGAAAAACTCAGGGAAGCGTTTTGGACCCAAGAGGTGAGGAGCAGTGGAAGGGTGCGTGAAAGGGCTGCTCTTGCCTGGGGCTGGGAGAAGAGAGAGGAGAGTTTAGAGCCCGGAGGAAGGAGAGAGATTCACTGTCCCATAAGAGGCAAGATACACACCCAAGAGGCAACTTTCCAGACAGACATAGCCTCGGCCTGTCTTTGGACACACCCACAAATGCAAACATGCATGCTCTCCGAACCCACAACCACACACGCAGAGACACACCTTCTCGAGATGATCAGGATGGTGAGGATCAGGCTGAGGATGACCTCTGTTACAGCAACACCCCCACCCCACAGCTGTTGCAGAGTAAGTGCTGGCTCTGTGACCTGGCTCTGTCACCTGGCCTGGACTGTGGCCTCCTGCCACCTGCCTCCTTCACAGGCCCAGAAGGATCAATGCACAAGACCACAGAAGAGCTCCCAAAGTATAGTCCCAGCCATATCAAGTTCAGAAAGGAGGGCTTCAGGGGAGGAATGGCGACCCCATTCTACAAATGGGGAAACTAAGGCCCAGTATGAAGAAGCAGTCCATCCATAGTCATCCCTGAGGGTAAAAGCCAAATTAGTCAGATTACTGACTCCTAATGTCCAGGCTCTTGGCTTACACCATCATCCATGCTGCTCTGCTCTCCCCTCAGCCCTCTGAATCTGCTTTCAACCAGTCAACTCCAACAATTAGCTGCAGAGGCAGGCCACCTAACGCAGCCACCTCCTGGGGTGGGGTGGGCAGGAGGGAGACCCAGGCCGTGCCTGAGGAATCCCTCTCCTCTACTCTGGGCACAGACAAGCCTGGAAGGCTCAACGAATCCAGAAATGGGTGAAGGGGGATGGGAGGCAACATTGGCTGACATGTCAGCCCTCTTCCTGTTTCCTACGCATCAAGAGGAACCTTCTGACCTGACCTAAAGTCAGATCCTTCCTCCAAAATAGAAGACAAGGGAGGAGAAAACCCCTGACTTGGAGCCTGAGGCTTGGGTTCTAGTCTGGCTCTGCCTCTGCCTCCTGTGTAACCCTAGGTGGTCTCTTGCCATCTCTGGGCCAAGCATCCTCACCCAGACAGAAAATGATTGGGCCAGATGACCCCCAAGGCTTGGACTTTGGAGCAGGGAAGCAGTGGGATAAGCCATTTATGGACCGTAAATGGGCATCAGAGGTGATCGGTCTGATTTGCCACACCCCTGCCTCCTGCAGTGCCCCCACAAGAGCCCCCACAAGAGCCACCTCTCTGGGCTCCTCAGTAGCAAATTTACTCAAAAAATAGAGTACTTTATTCCATTTGTTGAGAGCCTGCAAGGTTCCAGGTACTGCTCTAGGAGCAGTGGTATAGAGGTGAACAAGTGGGCAAAATCTCTCCCCTCACAGAGTTACTGTTCTGGTGCATTGGTCCAAACTGGCCCCAGTGATCAGACCAGGGCATAGCACAGTGAGGCTCTAGCTTTATTCACTTTAGACCACACACTGTCCTTCAGCTATAAGTTCCTCAATGAAGAAACTGCAATTATTTCATCCTTAATTCACCAGAACTCAACACTGGTCCTCACACTCAGAAGACCTAGCAAAATGGATGAGCAGAGAGATGGATAGATAGTGAGTGAAGGGTAAATGAGTGAGAACAATGGCTGGTGGGATAGGTAGACAGATGAGTGGTGAGTGGATGGATGAGTAGATGGATAGATGATGGATGCATGAATGGATAAAGGGAAAGATGGATGGATGGATTCATACAGGGAAAAAAGGAAGGAAGGAAGGAAGGAAGGAAGGAAGGAAGGAAGGAAGGAAGGAAGGAAGGAAGGAAGGAAGGGGAGAGGGAAGGAGGGAGGAATAGAAGAGAGAAGGAAGGGAGACTGGCTGAGGAACTAGTAGTTGAGTGGATAAGTAGGTGAATAGATGGACAGACTGGTGAACTGGACCAATGAGCACACAGACAGCCACAGCCCGACACTGTAATGTTCAGAGGCTGCATCCCTCAGATGCCTCCCTCTGGGCTCTCAGTTGCCCAAAGTCCTCACCTCTCATCCCCAGCCTTGCACAGGACTCTGAGAAGGGGCCCTCTGCCTCTCTTCCACCCCTCCTTGCAGGGCCTCCTCCCAGAGTCCGCAGGGGTCATAAGAATGGCCCAGGAAACCAAATCATGAAAGCATCTAGCCACTCCAAGCCTGGAGACAGAGGGCCCAAGGGAAGGGAAGATGCATATGAAGCATCTCACAGTGAAGTGACCTCACTCATGCTGAGGGGTTGTGCTGAGCCCCAAGGTGGCTTACTCATCAACTCACCCACTCCTTCTCTTCTCGTTCACTGACTCAGCCACTTACTCAAAAAAGTACCAGTGTGCTCCGTGTAGGAAACCTGGGGGCCAGGAGGGCAGGCATAATCTTTCCAGAGGCCCTGACTTCAGAGATCTCAACCAGAGCTAACATTGTCCTAATAACTAGGTTGCCTCTTCAGAGAGACTGTAGGAGGTCAGGGGAGGAGAAGGGTCTCCCAAATGAGGACAGGGACAGGGAAGGCTCTGTGCTCTGTCAGGTGGGATTTGAAATGAACCTGTGGTTTGGAAAAAGCCCTGGAAGCAGAGAAAGCAGCGTGAAAGAAGCATCTGGAAGGAAGGTGAGGGCTGTGTCTGAGAAAGGAGGTCTTCGGTGGCGAGGAAGGAGAGTGGTGAGAGCCAGGCTGGAGAGGACCCATCAGCAGGCAAGGATCTAACTCCTGGGGCAGGAAGCTGCAGGACCATGAGGGCCTGTCCTACCCTACTTGCACCTGCCACCTCTCACTCTCCATCATGAGCCGATGGCAAGTTCTTGTGACATCTGGCTCCTGATCTTTGGCATTGTTTATTCCTACCTTTGGTCCACACCAGAGGGCACCACCTGGGTGTTTGTCTACCTGGGTGTTTGTCTGGGTGTTTTGTTTGTTTTTAAAGATTTTATTTATTTTTAGAGAGAGGGGAAGGAAAAGAGAAAGAGAGGGAGAGAAACATCAATATATGGTTGACTCTTACATACCCCCTACTGGGGACCTGGCATGTGCCCTGACTGGGAATTGAACCGGCAACCCCTTGATTCACAGGCTGGTGCTCAATCCACTGAGCCACACCAGCCAAGACACCACTTGGGTGTTGTTAACTCAGGTGAACAGACAGCTCTGCACTATTTCTCCTGCATTTCTGTCTCTCTGGAGGCAAAGAAGAAAGGCAGGAGGGTGGTGTGTGGTGGCCTAGCTCAAGGGTAGCTCTGCTCTTATTCAGACAAGCTCACTCAGGAGCCTGTCTCACCTTCTTTGTCCCAAGAAATGCCCACATACTCTGAGGCTAACTCCTACACAGCCTTTATCAGCCTGTGTTTCTGTCCCTAGGTATCACCTTGCCCAGGGCCCAGTAAGATGGTCACAGTGATGGCAGCTCATGGGGATTAGTGGGAGTGCCTATGATGGTTCAGGAAAAATCTTTCTAAAAATCTCTCCCCAATCTAGACTTCTTGGTGCCTTCAATTCCACCGTGAGTGCATATTTCCCTAATGGTCAGAATTACCTTCTTTGTTTAGATATAATTTTTCTTTTTTTTGTCTTTTCTTTCTAGACCTGAGGAGTCTTATACCTAGTCCTGAGGGAAATGCCCAAACTTTTAGGACCTTGGGAAAAGTAGGCACACAAGCTCCTCAAAGAGCCCTCGGGAAGAAGAAGGGGCCTCCAATTCCCAAGAAAAGGGTCTCACACTCAGACGCTTGACTGGTTAAGGCCATAGGCAGAGCAGAGCTGGGAGCTAAGCTCATGAACAGGAATGGGCTCAAAAAACACAGCCTGACTGCTGGAAGAACCTGGGATTTTCCTGAAACTCTGACTTCAATCCTTCCCTTAGTTTCCAATCTCCCCTGGGAACATGAGAAGGGGGTGAGGGGAAGAGAGGCAGGAGTGTAGTAGTGTTTGGTGGCTTACCTCAAAAATCTTTCTGCTCTTATTCAGACAAGCTCACCCAGACCCAGACTGCCCCATGGACCTGCCTGGTCTATGAACTTTCTCTCCTGTGCTCCAGGATGGAGCTTCCCTTTGGATGTCCCTTGCATACCTCTTAGCAAACATTTCTCACCTGAACTTGGCTTATTCCTTCTGACCTTGTTCCTTCTCCTCTGACGTGCCCGTGTTGGAGAGGACACCATTGTCCCTCCAGCTCCATCCCCTGACCAGAAGAGGATGTTTTGTTCTCCATTCTCCTTCCCCTCCCATAGTTGACCCTGTGGACCCCATCATCCTAATATCTCTCTGATTGGCCCCCTTTTCTCCACCCCTAACTGCCCAAGCTCAGACCTCACCATCTGGGTTTCCCAACAGCTTCTCCTCCAATCCATCATCCACCCAGATCACCCAGAATATCCTTTCCAAAATGCAAATCTCACCATGCCCTTCGTTTCATATGAAGCCCTCTGTGGCTCCCCACTGCCCTCTGTTTTGTCCAGTCTCCTTAATTGACCACCAAACCCAGCCCCAATGGAACTCATCTCCTCGAACTCCCCCACCCACCCAGCACTTCAACCACATGGGACTTTTCACTGGTCTCTGTCCCCAGCCCCTGCCCAAGATGCCCTTCCTCCTCCTCTCCACCTGCCATCATCTACTCTAGTATCACCTCCTCTAGGAAGTATCCCGAGACTGCCCACAGGATCAGCATTACTTGCCCCCCCTTCATGTCCTAGCCTGCCTAGTTCACCCTCTCTCTGGGGCACTTCCAGTTCCCCTTGGTGCCCCCTCTCATCAACCAAACAGTGAGCAGGGGCAGACATTCTTATTTCCATGTCCTAGACTCCCCAGCCTGGGCGCAAGCCTAGGCCAGATGCACAGAAGACCTTGGGGATTATTAATCAAACCAATGTAAGGAAAAGCACCAAGCTTACCCCTGGCCCAAGAGTGTGCCTGGGACAGGGGCAGAGGAAGCAGAAAAATGGGCCAGCCTAGAGCAGGGGGGCCCACCCCAGAGCCAGGGGAAGCACAACTGGTTGGCGGGGGGCATTCAGGATTGAGGGGCAACAAATAGGCTGAGGAGGTGGAGGGACTACAGCGGAGTCAGCTCAGGAGACAGGTGTGGCCCTGGAGAAGTACTTTCCTTCCTCCATGTTCCCAACTAAGAATTAATAATAGCCATCCCAGCCCTGGCTAGGTCCCAGGGGCCCTGTGGAGTGAGGAAGACAATGATGATGATGAAGATGAAGGCAACAAAAACAGTATTAATGCCAACATATGCTGGGCACCATCTGCGGGCCAGGCACAGTGCTGAGCACTTTGATGGCACAACCCCAACCGTCTTCTTATCAGTCGGTCGGTTCCATTGCTGGTGTCCCTGTTGCACAGGTAGAGTTACAGAGGGTGAATAACCTGGCTGGGCATGCAGGGGATGTGCCCAGTGGGGGGGGGGGGGGGGGCCTGCCACCTGGAACCTCCACCCACCTTTTGCTCCTTGTGTCCAGGATGGCTCCAGCCATCCCTTACCTCCCCCAGGAGCCTTCCTGAATGTTCCTGTCTCAGTGCACCATGACCCCTTCAGGAAGGCCTCCCTGATTATTCCAGCCATACTGACCTCCCCAGCTCAGCCTCCTGAGTTTGCAGTGTGGTTTCCCCACCTCGCCCCAGTTATATGTACCCGGTTGGGCACCAGACCACTGCAGATGAGACTGAGACTCCCAGGTCCACCCCAGACAAGGGCTCAGAAGGCTGGGCACAGCAGTCATGGTGTCCACCCTCCTGAGTCCTCGCAGCACAGCGCCCAGGCCCAGGCCTGACAGTCTTACTTCTTCTTAGTGGGGGTGATCTCTGCTGGCCTCTTCTCCTGCAGGATGACAGCGTTCCCACCGGCGACAGTGGCTTTTCTTCCCATCAGGGACACCAGCTCCTTGGGGTGGGCCTCCATGTCTAGTACACAGTCACAGCACAGATGCTCAGGTTAAGGGGCAGGAAGGAGCTTCAGGGGGCTTCAGGCCCCCTGTGCCCCCTGCTTACACCACCTAGGAGGGGAACTCACTCTCTCCCTTCCCAGGCCACCAACTCTTCTCAGGGAGACCATGCCTGAAGCTTTCCCTGCTCCCTGCTCCGGCACCCTGCACCTGTGGGTCCTAGGAGAGCCCTGCAGAGCCTCCAGGTACAGACCACCATGCCCTGAGCCTCTCTCAGGCTGTCATCTCCAGCCTCACCCCCTCCAGGTGGACTCCTGAGAAGACACTCTGCTGTCCCAGTGCTCGCCTCTGGTTTTGTGCTCGGAGCTGTCCTCAAGAGAACAGGACTCGCCACCTCCTTTGCTCTGGACACTATGCTCCTACTAACACAGCTTGAACCCCTCTGCTTTTTGGATTTCTCCACACCTGGGTGCAGCTAACACACTGATCCTCCGAGCAACGGAGCCCCCTTCCCCAGGGACAGAGGGGCAGCCCCTCCATCCATACCTGCTTTACTTATGCTCAGTACAGTTGGATCCTGTGCTGGGCTGGGAGGGAAATGCTGGAATGAGGGGCTGATGCATCTTCTGAGGAGACAGTGGAGGGAGGAAGAGCAATCCAAGCAAATGGATGGCCTGAGCTAAGACCAGCAGTCAAAAAGTCGAGTGAGTGGCAAGGAGCTGGTGTGGCCAGAGAGCCTGGGCTATTCATGGGGAGCCCTGGCAGCTAAAGGCTTGGGAGCAGGATGGGCCAGGTTGGAAGGGCCTGGAACACCAGGCAGGAGCTGTGGCAGATCCCAAGGCAGCGGGGCACACAGGAGACAGCCACCTTAGAGAGAACAGGTTGTGTGTGGTGTGGGGACACCAGAGACCAGGGTTCCAGGGGGATGCTGCTGTGAAGAAGGGTGGGCTGACCATCTAGAAAGAGATGGTGAAGGAGCAAGGGTTGGTGGACAGAGGGTGACTCTGAGGTTGATGGAGGCAATTCTCAGCCTGAGCAGCCCTCAGAGAACTCCCGCCAAGCCACAGGGGTGGGAGGGAGGTGAGGGACAGATTTCTGTAAGAAGAGACCAGTTGGGGGAGTAGAACTGGGGCCACCGGTGATTCTGCCCCAAATACGAAAGCTTCCTGGAGGAGGTATCTGAAGCAGGTTGTCATCAGACTAGAGTAAGGTTTAGAAATGTCACACCCCCCTACACACGCTAGAAGTGAGCAACTCAGGAGGGGAGGAGTCATTCAGCAGAAGCCTTTGGCCCTGAGTTCAGGCACCTGGAGGCAGGGAGCTCTGAGGAGGGGCCTCAAGGCCAAAGGGCAGAGCAGCCCAGTGAGAGAGGATTGAAACAGCCAGATGCACAGACATGCAGGCCAAGAGGAAAGAAGGATGAAAGGCATATCTCCCACACCTCCCTGGGCCTCTGGCTTCTATTCTGAGAAATGGGCTAAATGGTCCCCAAGGACCCTGTGTCTATGCATGCCAGCTGGCTGCTCCACTCTCTTTTCCCTGGGCCCATGAGTGTGGGCGAGTAGTGGGCAGCAAGGGACAGAGGTTCAGGAGAACCCTGGACTAGGAGTGCGGCAGCTATAATTAGCTCCCTGAGTCACCCTGAAAACTCGGTGTTCTCACCAGCTGGACTCTCTCATTGCCTTGGCATCCCTGTCTCCAGAGCAGGCTTCCACCTGGGAAGTAGAAGGTCGTGCATCCCAAGCAGTAACACTGACTGGAACAGCCTTTCCTTGGAGATGGACAAGGCCCACAGCCACAAGGGAGCCCCCACGCCTGCTGGCCCAGAACCTGCGGAATGCCTGGACACAGTCCCGCTCAAGCTCTGGAGCCACCTGACCCCATCCCGAAGTCCCATCACACCCATGCTCTAGAGAGGCACATCCCTGGGCCTGCTAGGAAGACAGGAGCCTTACCTCTGGCCTGGGCAGCTGTGAGAGTTCTCCCTCTGCCAGACGCCCAAATCTCAGGGAAGGGTTCCTGGGCCCACCAGAACCTGTGCTCTCGAACCCTCCCCATGGCCAAGGGCTCGTGTCCAGCTTTGTTTCCCCTGCTGAGCCTCATACTCCTTCCCAACCCTAAGGAGCTCTCTCTGGACTTCCTTGGGGCTTTGAAGGGCACTGGCTGCCTGTGTGGCAACTCACCTGGTGAGGTCCAGGTGGCAGTGGCTGCCCTTGCTCTGAGATCACCGAATGTCCCGGGCCCAAGGCCCGCCGGTGGGACTGTGGCTGAGGCAGCAGGAGGCTCTCATCACAGGGAGAGAGATGGCTGGAATGAGGCTTCAGAGGCAGAACTGGCTGGGCCACCTGCCCTCGGCACCAGGCAGGCCACACCCACCAGCTGGCTGCACTGCCCGCCCGCCCACGTGCCATGCCTGAATCACCTCCACGCCCACCTGGCAGCCTCACCCTGACCCAGGAGAAGGTGAGGAGGCAGCAGGTGTCAAGGCCAATGCTCTGGTCTCAAATCTTCCCTCTCTTGTATTGGATGATTCACATCATGAGCCTCAGTTTCCCAACTGAGAAATGGGAATCAATGCCTACTTCCCAAGGATGCTATGAAGTCAGAGGTTCTGCTGGTGGGAGGGCTTAATGAACAGTCAAATGCTCTGTTCTGGCCCCTGAGAGGCAAGGCCACCGCTGAGGCTCAACTGGGTGACCTCAGCCCCAAGACTTGGTAGCAGTCCTTCAGAGCCTGGGATCAGGTCCCCTCAGAGACAGAAGTCCCCAGTCAATGTTTCCACTAGAAATGATGCGCCACAGACCTTGGTGTCAGGTAGCCTCGCCCATTTCTGACTGTATGACTCTGGCCAAGTCATTCTCCCCAACCTCAGTTTCCTCATCTGTGAAATGGGCCTCATAAACCCCTTTTCCAAGTTACTGAGTTGCTATGGGGATTAAATGGGAGAACACAGAGAACGAGGCCCAGAGAACAGAAAGTACTTGATAAATAGAGACAGCTATTAGCTATTATTGTTTTCATCGTGCTGATTCATTCTCCCAGCAACTGCCCTGGGCACTTGCATCAGGGAAGACTCTGTGCCCTCCCCACACTCAGGCCACAGCTGTGAAGGGGCAGGGCCAGGCTGGTGTGGCCCTGCCTGTCTCCATGTCACCCGGGAATTACACACCTGCTCCCGTAGGCCTGATGGAACTGGGATGGAGCAGGAAGTCTCTGCAGACAGGGACGGCACCAGTGACTGATGCAGCAGGGACTTCCTTGACTGCCATGGGACATGCCTCTTCATTCCTCATCACCACAACCTGCCAGGCCTGGGGAAAGGCAGCAGGAGGGTCAAGCTTCTGACGGTGGGACAGCAGGCCCTGTGCCCAGGAAGGAGCAGAAAACCTGGCTTTGGGGCCAGCAGGCCTCAGGCATGACTGATGTAAGGGGTTGTTCTTACTATTTAAGTCAAGGGGGTCCCGAAGCTCCCACGCACACAATTCAAAATTGCATCCCTGCCCGGAATTCCACATTAAAGCCCATTCTGGGATCAAGCATAGTTCTCCCTGTCTTACTCAGTTAATTGCCCCTCCCGACTGAGTCCCTCACCCCTCCTGGCTTGCTTGTCATTGCCCGAGAGCCCTGGGGGTGAGGCTGCTGCCAAATTCCAGTGTTGATGCTTTGACTGGTGTCAGCACATTTTTTCAAAGGCCAGGCTGAAGCTGGTTCAAAAGGCCTCCCCATCTCCCCCCCAAAAGGGAACACACTGTACCCAACAAGGAGTAAGGGAGCCCCCTCTGCTGTGGGAGGGAGCAGGGGCCACATCACCAGACAGACTCAGAGACATGTCCCCCACTCCCACCCCACACACATGCAAACACAGCTCCAGCCCACTTAATCCAACACACGTGGCAGCCCAGGGTGACAGGCAAGGCAGGGAAGCCAGGGACCAGCATGAGATTCAGAAACGGAGACGGTGGTCTCCTCCTCCAGGAATATGAAACCCTACCCCCCCCCCAGCAGGTTGTAAGGACAAAAAGGACTCAGGCCACCAAAGAGGGAGGAAGTGCCTCTAATGGGGAGGTGGGAGGTGATCATTTGGGTTGGACTTGAAAGGAGGAAGGACAGGAGAGCCACAGAAGAGGGACTCAGAGGCCCGAGACCCAAGACATTCCAGGAGTGGTGACACGTTTGGGTGGCATTAAAACTCAGTGGAGTATCAGAGGCGCTCTGCCGAGTCCAGCTGCAGCCCACTGAGTGACCCCAGGCCACTGAGTCAGCCCAGACCCCTGCCACAAAGGGCTGTGCTGGCCTAGTCTCACAGGCAAGGGGCACAAGGCCCTGCTGAGGACACTATCGTCATGTGGTCAGGCGGGAAGGGAAGTGACCGGCTGGGCTGAGCCAGCATCTCATACCAAAGCCAGTGCCAGCTGCTGCTTCCCGGCGGGACTCCGGACCTGTGTTTGGGGCCCACACAGCACAGCAGCAGGAACGTGGAGCCAGGAGTCCTGCCTCTTTCTTCCAAGCCTGGTCCCTGCAGAACTGCTGAACTGAGTTTTGAGTTTTGCCCGCTGTGCCTCCATCACCACCATGCACATGCCCCTAAGCAGTTACTCACAGCCACCCCAATGCCTAGGAGACTGGGAGGATTAACAACTGCCCCCACAGTGGAGCTCCTTGCTCCTTGGTTTCCCTGGTGCAGCCGTGATCCCTGCTGTGTGCTCCCTTCACCAGTGACCTCAGCTCCCTCTCTGCCAGTGAATTTTCAGGCAGAGCCTAAAGAGGTGCAGTCCCAGGGGAGACCTTTCAAACCAGCTGTGCCTGTGGAACAAAACAACAAAAAGCACAGGGCCAGTGGGCCAGGGTGGGATGCAGGCTGCAAAGGGAAAAGGCGGCCTCTGCATATTCCTGACCCAGTCCTGCTCCCCAAAGCCCCTAGACTTGGCCCTATATGCCCCCCTATATGTCCCCAATTCTCCAGGCTAAGATCAAAGCAGAAGCCTCAGCCAGCAGTGTCTGTCTGCACCACATCTGTCTGCTGTGGAATGTAAAATGCCCACAGCAGATGACACACCAAATGCCCCTTCTCCATCCTGTCTGCACCTCCCAAGCCTTGCAGACATCAGGGCCCAGGCAGGTCCACAAGATTCCCCCAAGAGAGAGAAATGAGAGAAGAGGTCTCTGTGGGTGGGTGTAGCCAGGTAGGGGCCAACCCCTTGACCCACTCTAGTAACACCCCACTTGGTGCTGTGAGGAAGGAGGTATGAGGCAGAGCTCCATCAACAGCCTTGGACACACTCAACAGTGGTCAGGAGAGGGCCACCACATCTTGGCAGCCACAGCTGTCCTTGGGCAAGGAGAGCTGAACAGCCTCTCTGTCAGGGATTCTGGGTTGTGGCTCATCCTGCCTCCAGGTGATGGAAGAAAGCACCTGGGGACCGAGAGATAAAGAAACAGCAACAGGAACAAGCAAAACAAAAACAGACTCATAGATACAATGAACAGACTGGTGGTTGCCAGAGGGGAGGGCGGCTGCAGGACTGGGCGAGAAAGGTGAAGGGACTGAGACGTAGAGATTAGCAGTTACAGAACAGTCATGGGGATGTAAAGTACAGCATAGGGAACATAGTAATATTGTAATAAGTATGCATGTGGTGCCACGTGGGTACTAGAAATATTGGGGGGGACACTTGGTAAAGTGTATGACTGTTTAACCACTATGCCGCATGCCTCAAACTAACATAAAATAATATTAATACCACCTGTACTTGAAAAACATTTTTAATTAAATTAAAACCTGTCAAAGAGACAGCAATAGATTAAATACATAAATAAACCCAGCTAGGGCAGGCGTGTCCCCCTTAAACAGCCCAGGTTCACACAAAAGGCTGTGACCCTTCATTTCACAGAACACCCACAAGAGTCCTTTCAGCTCTGTCAGTTCGGAAGGTGATTCAATTTGCAGAAACTCATGGCTGTCTCACATCAACATGACATTTTCTGAGGAAGGCCTGCTGGTAAAGAAAGGGGTCCCAGGCCCACAACAGGACTCGAGAAGCCCTCGCATCTCCCTCTGACCCGGGGATGAGCAGGCTCTCCCAGCCCCTGCTCTGCCAGGCAGCCCTGCTCTGCGGTTTAGTTCCGGGCTCTGGAGTCAGGCTGCCTGGGCTCAGGCCCAGGCAATGCTGTTTGCAGGCCGTGTAGCCTTGCTAACTGTCTCAGCTTCATTTTTCTCTTCTATAAAATGGACCTAATGATAGCTCTCCCCAGGCTGTTAGGAGCCTTGAAGGGTAATGCCCATCAAGCACTTCATATAAACACTCAATGCATTCTGGCCGTCAGGGTTCCTCCTCTATGCCCATTTGCCATGGCCCGGCCACAGCTCACTTCACCCCTTGTCAGCCAGCCCTCGTGTTCCTCAGTCAGGCCTCCCGTGTGGAGGCAGGTATGATGCTGGAGGCCATGGAAGAGGGGGCCCCTGGTTTCCTCCCGATACCCCTCAGCTCATGTCAACCCTCTTTCCATGAACTAACATCCAACAATTCCATCATGGGGCAGCTTATTCCACACTCCACAGACATCGACACACCCCTGCCAACATCTGGGATAGCTCTTCCGGAGCACTGTTTGTTGAGTTTTCTATAATAGAGCAAAAGTCAGCGAACTTTTATGCAAAGGGCCTGACAATAAATATTTTAGGCTTTGCAGGCTATTCGGTCTCCGTTGCAGCTACTCACATCTGCCCTATAGTATGAAAGCAGCCATACACAGTTCAGAAATGAGTGGCCATGCCCTGTCCTAGTAAAAGTTTGTTTACACAAACAGGTGGCAGGCCGGATTTGGCCCACGGCCCATAGTTCACTGCATGTGGTAGGTGTATGCATAAATGTGTGCCTTGCCCATGCGTAACAAGGAAAAGGTGACCAAGGCCGCTAGCCCTAGGGGGTGGTACACACGCACACAGAGAACACACACAGACCACACAGAGCCACTTAGCTGTGCCAGCCCAATGAGTGGCATGAAGTTCACACCTGACACGACACATACTCATACATTTGTTTATTTGACAGACGACAGGACAGATGGAGGTGGAAGCATGCCACTGCAGGGGGCAGGACGGTGACCGCCACAAATGGAAGATCATTAAAAAATCCTGCCACACCTTTGGGATGGGGTTCTTTACTTTCATTTACACAGCTAATATTTTGGAAACTGTGATGGATCATGGAAGGACGAAGTCACTGTGGAAAAAAACAATTCTGGCAGAGCTGGGAATGGGGCCAGCCTCCCTACCTTCTGTGAGGAATGAACGACATCACCCCCAGACAGCTCAGGACAGGGGAGAGAGTAAGCACAATACAGAGTGGCCTCTCGGCATTTGAAATCAAAGGAAGCGCTTTGTTCTAAAAGGTGTTTTCCTGGGCTTCATTCACTTTTTCTCCAAATAAAATAAAATAAAACAAAATAAACAGGGGCATCATATATGTCCAAGAGATTTATGATTCATGATGTTTAATAAAGTCAGTAAAACGTCAAAAGCAAGATCCTATCCTGTCAGGAGATGCACTCGGGGACAGTGAGGTTGGATGACTATCTCTTCCCATGCTCCCAGCACCACTCCTCGCCATGTGTCTGGCAGCTGTAGGCCAGACCAGGCTGCTGGGAGAGCACAGGTGTTCCCCACACAGCCCCCAGCCAGTGTGCTAGCCTAAGGTCCACAGTGTTGAAAGCGCCCTGCGGGGGTCCCTCACTTTTCCCCTAAAGCAGCAGGATCCTTGAAGACCTCAGCATCTTCTGGCTTGAGGGACCCTGAGAAGTGCTTCAGACGAACCTCCTCAGGCTGAGCAGGCTGCCTTTCTCGAGTGCTTGCATCTCTTAAAAGGGGAACCAGGGCAAAGTTCTTCCAGTTTCTCCCTGCAACTAAACAGTAAAACATCATTACTGACTTGGGTGCAGCAAAACAATAATAAATATGTATCAGTTGGTCTTACCAATCTGCAGACAAAAGGGGGCCCAGGCATGTGGGTGCTTCCTGAGGCACCTGGATGGGTGCTGTTTCCTCTTCCCTCAGCTGCTCAAGGAGCCTCATCCTCTCTGGCAGCTCCTCACACTCTCTTCCTCCGCTCCCACCCTGGCTTGCTTATGGCTTCATGAGAGCCTACGGCTTGCCTCTCTCCTCCATTTCCTCCCTGCCCATGTGGGAGGGAAAATGGGCCTGCCCCCTGACCGGCTCCACACTGAGGTCATATGTAAGGTGATGAACACCAGCCAAAGAATTGGGATTTGGGGTTCAGACCCCACCTGAGCACAGCAGATTGGGAACAATGCCAAGGGAATCACAGTGACACTGGGCTTCAGACGGGGACCTCACATGTGGCTTGTAGTTCCAGCCCTGGCTACCTCAGAAAAATAACAGGCAAGAAGTGACAGGAAAGCTGTGTGTGCTCTCCTTTCATTGGCTAGAACCCTGATCAGCCAAGCCCTCTGGTTGGCCACACCTCCTACCCCCAGGCCACAACTCAGGCCCTTCTGCTGGCCACATCTCAAAGGCATCAGGAATGCTGGGAGCTGGGCCCACTGTGGTTACTCCAGCTTAATACCTCAGGTCCTGGTGTTTCCCACAGGCCCACAGGCTATCACTGGCCTGTCCCCCAACTCCAGTCTCACACTAAGTATCAAGTGCTGAAAGATGATCTCTTGTGGAACCCAGGGATAGAAGCAGGAAGGGACCATCTTCTGGCTGACTGGGTGGTAGGGAGACCCAGCCTCAGGAACTACTTGGCCCAGCTCCAGGGCCCTCAAATCAGGTGTGGGTTTTCCAGGGTCCACTTCCCATAATTCTGAGTCCAAGACTCCCTCATATGCTCTCCCTAGCTCAGTTACTGACCACTTTTCTCCCCTGGTCTTTCTCTCCTGCACCCCCCCCACCTTTGCAATCACAGGCACCATGGGTTATCTGGACTATCTGGCTATTCATACTGGAGCATCACTGTTACAAGGTTGTATAGGAAAGCAAAACCCTCAGGAAACATTTGCTAGGTAAGTAAAGTATGAAATCAGGGAACCTCTCACCATTCCCTACCGCCACCCGGTTAACATAAACATGTGCGTCCCTGCCACCAGGCCAACGTCATTGTTAATATCACAGTGAATGGGCAGTGTGTCAACAGCCAACAATGTGATGCTAACAATGCAAATCAACTGCAAAATGAGACAGAAAATCTTGTAAAAGTTGTCAGATTTCATGAAATCAATAAAAGTGATGTTGGAAAAGTGCTCAAATCGCATGCAAAGCCATCTTCAAATGCCTCTATGACAAAAAGACCAGTTAACAACTGAAAAAGAGGTTATCAATAGGTATTATAGAATGATACAGGGAGTGCTCCCAATGAGACTCATGGAGAAATTACAGGGTGGCAGAGGGCCCTTGGGAAAACTGATGAAGCCCTTGAGTAGTTTTCCAAAAGTAAGCCTCTTGATAAAAATAGATTTCCACTCCCAGCTGTAATGGAGTATCTAGTACTGGGCCAGCCATCCTGCTGTAAACAACCATAAAACTGGACAAAATACCTGAAGCAAATACACGCCTTATGTTTTCAGTCATAGGACAGCAGGTGGTAAAAAACTGCAATTGCTGAGAGAAATGAAATTCACAGGGTGAGCTCCATGATTGCCCTGATGTTTTGTTTAGGGACAAGTTCTCTGACTATGGTGCAGTGGTTCCAGCAGAGTGTGGCAGTGCCTCTGAGCTGAAGCAGCTAGCATCTGTGCAACAGGACACAGGAGAAGAAGAGGAAGGGAACTTGGACATGGAGGCCAATAAGTCCCTGGCTGAGAGCTGGGCTGTGTTGCACAGGGTGAGACAACATTAGTTCCAACAGAGAGTGCTGTCATGAGGTTGCAAGTGGGACAGAGATGTTAGAAGCTGAGCAGTACTAAGGGATATTGGAGGTGCAGGCCAGCCAGAGTGGAGAGACCTCCTTAACACCCTTTCTCCACATTAAGCTAAAATGCCAGAAATGCCCCCATGTACTCTACATAACCTAGAGTAAGCACTACTCAAGACTCACCCAACACAGCCTAAAACCAAGCCCTGATAAGCTCCCCACTGGAAAGTTTGGAGGCTGAGTCCCACAAGTTTTATGGGATTAGCAAATACCTTGGAATGTCCACAGATCTACCATAATAAAGCCTAAAACTAGCCCTAAATAAATTCAAAGTGATTCATCAGTAACTGAACTGCCAACTAGAACAAAAATCCAACCATGAGTCTTTACAGCATATAACTCACAATACCCAGCATACAATTGATAGGTACTAGATATGAAAAGAACCAGGGAAGTGTGACTCAGTCAGGGCAAAAAAGCAATCAATAGAAACTGACCTCAAGATGGCCCAGATGTTGAATTTACCAGACTGAAAAGTTAAAGGAGCTGTGACTAGGTGGAGCAAGAGTAGGTTTACAGTTGTTCATATGGAAAATAATACAATAATTAATAATACAAGGATAAACTCTGTTTCACATACTCACAACAGTAAACCTACTTTTTCCCTAGTCTGTATAAATATGTTGAAAGAACCAAAGGAAAATATGGTTTTAATGAGGGAACAGCTAAGGAATCTCAGGAGACAAATGGAATCTATTAAAAAAGCACCAAATAGAAATCCTACAACCAAATAGCACAATATTTGGAATGCAATAGTCACTGAGTGGACTTAGTAGCAGTTTGAAGATGGCTGAGGAAAGGGTCAGTGAACATGAAGACAGATCAATATACATCATCATGTCTGAGAAACAAAAAAATTTTTGAGAAAAAATAAACAAAACCTGAAACACCTATGGGACAATATCAAAGGTCTAACATACATGTAATTAGAGTCCCAAAAGGAGAAGATGGCAAGAATAAAGAAGAATAAAGCGAAATACATATAGTTACTTCCCCATTATGATGAAATATATCGATGTACAGATCCAAGAATCTCAGCAAACCCCAAGAAAAATAAGACCAAAGAGAACCATACCTAAGCACATCTTAGTCAAACTGCTGAAAAACAAAAATGAAAAGAATATTTTAAAAACAGCCAGAGGAAAAAAGACACATTACAGATAGGAGAATAACATTGCAAATAATGGGCAACTTTTCATCAGAAACAATGGAGGCCAGAAGACAGAAGAGAAACATAGTTAAAGTGTTCTAATTTTAAAAAGAAAAAAATCTGTTAACCCAGAATTCTATATCCAGTGAAAATATCCTTCAAACATAAAGATGAACTTGACATTTTCAGGTAAACCAAATCTGATAGAAAACTAATCTATACAGTAAGTCCTCACTTAACATGATTGTCAATAGGTTCTGTGACTTGAAGTAAAACAATGCACAATGAAACCAATTTTATAAGGTTAATTGATATAAACAAGAACTAAGTCCCTATGGCATTGAGTTTGGCAATTGTTTCTTGGACATGACATCAAAATAACAGGTAACAAAAAGATAGATAAGTTGGGTTTCATCAACATTTAAAACTTTTGGGCCCTGGCTGGTATAGCTCAGTGAATTGAGCACCAGCCTGTGAACCAAGGGGTTGCCAGTTCGATTCCCAGTCAGGGCACATGCCTGGGCTGCAGGCCAGGTCCCCAGCAGGAGGCACACAGGAGGTGACCACATATTGATGTTTCTCTCCCTCTTTTTCTAACTCCCATCCCCTCTCTCTAAAAATAAATAAATAAAAATATTTTTTAAAATATTTAAAACTTTTGTACATCAAAGGACTCCATTGAGAGAGTAGAAAGACAACTCACAGAAGGACAAAATATTTGCAAATCATATATCTGGTAAAGTATTAATATCTTGAATAGGTAAAGAATTTCTATAACTCAACAACAACAAAACAAATTTTAAAATGGGCAAAGGGTTTGAATAGACATTTCTCAAAAAAATCTATAAATGGAAAATTAGAACATGAAAAGATGCTCAAATTCATTAGTCATTAGGGAAATGCACATCAAAACTGCAATGAGATACTATTTGACTTCCATTAGGATAGCTATAATTTAAAAAATAAGAAAATAAACAATTTTAGTGTGGATATGGAATCCTCATGCATTGCTGGTGGGAATATAAAATGATATAGTTGCTTTAGAAAATGGTTTGGCAGTTCCTAAAAAAGGTAAACATAGAGTTATCATATAATCCAGCAATTCCACCTCTACCCAAAAGAATTGAAAGCAGGGATTCAAACAAAACTTACATACCAATATTCACAGTATTATTCACAATAGCCAAAAAGGTGGGCACAATCCTAATGTCAACCAACAGATGAATAGACAAATATAATACACTGTACCATATACACACAATGGAGTATTATTCAGCCAGGCACAAAAAGACATATATTGAATAATTCCACTTGCATGAAGTACTTAGAGTAGGCAAATTCATTGAGACAGAAAGTAGAAAAGAAGTTGCCAGGGAGGAAGGTGGGGTATTGTGATATATGGATATCCCACATATCTATATCATTCATGCATATATCCCACAATTTTAAAAAAACTAAAAGCAAAGAATTAGGGAAGGGTTGTAATTATAAGTAAAAATGTATCCAATATAAAGTAAGTTAGCTTCCTTTTTAAGTAAATATCTTCAATCAGACCTTAATTTAATGTCTACTATTAAATGTTTACCATTAACTGTTAAAGGGCTTTTTTCTGGTAGTGATTTTCTCCAAGGCTTTTCTGCTCAGGGTGTACCCTCTACTCTTCCCGTTCTTCCCTCCTGTTCCTGCCACACAACATGAGTGTGCATGTGGCCCTGTGTGTGTCCATAAGCCTCACAGAGCTGAGTGCACACGGGTGTGAGGCATGGGGCAGAGGAGAGAGGACAGTCCACAACAAGGTCAGCAGTCCAGGTGGCTGGATGTGGACTGAGCTGCTTCCTCTGGGGCACTGAACAGGTGCCTGGGCCAAGGGTGCTAGCAGAGTCACGTGCATGGGCAATGTGGAACAGCAGCTGTGCAGGTGCCTATGAGAGCACAAAGAAGTGCCCATAATGAATGTATGAGAGAGGATGACTCTTGGAGCCATTCCAGTGCCCAGGCCATGGGGTGGGGAAGGCCTACAAGAAATGGGGGCAGCCAAGATTTCACCTGGCCAGCTTGCTGCAGCAGCCCTCCCCTTACACCTCACCTCTGCCTGACCGTAGAGAGAAACTCAGGGTTCGCTTGATGCCTTCACAATTGCCCGGGTCTTCATTGATGATGCCCACATTGGTGTTCCAGGTGGTCCAGTTCACCTCATCCACCCTGCAGGGCAAGGAGACAGGGAGGCAGGGAGCAGGTGGCCTAAGAGCCATGCCCAGCTTCCCAAGTCAAGGGCTTGGCCCAACAGGCCAAACCCAAGAAGCCCATAGATGGGGATGGGAAGCCTTGGTTCTGACCCTGATTACCAGGTGACTCCCTCTGGATACCTCATTTTCTAGCATTTAATGTCTGGGTCTCACCAGCTGAGATCTGAGGTGGGCCTGCTGTGGCCACAGCTGAACACTGTACCTATAGCTGGCATGCAGAGAGTCCCAGTGTTCATGGCTGGCCTCAAAAGGCCCTGAGGCAGGCTCTGTACTCACAGCTGGCTGCAGGTAGGTCCCCCATGCCCACACTATACCCTGGAATGGCCCCTGTCCCCATAGCTGGCTCTAGGTGAGTCCCGATAGGTGATCCCTGAGGCAGGCCTCTATACCCACAGATGGCTCTGGGTGGGTCCCCAATATTCACAGCTGATCTGAGCTCCCCAGGCTTTGATTCCTGCTTGGGCATTACCTGAAACACCACCTGTAGTCATCCTTGCCATCAGGTGTGTACCCCACTTGCAATAGCTTGCCTGAACGGAAGGCCTTCCTCATGCACTTTAGGAAACTTTTCTCCGTGTCCAGGATGGTGATGGCTCTCTGCAGGAAGACACAAAGGGCAGAGGGACAGGAGACTCATTCAGAGGTCATGCTGGCTGCCAGTGCTGGCTGCCAAGATCAGCCTCCCCAGGGTCTCTCCCAGGCCCAGCTGCTCAGAGCAACACCTGCAGTGCCCGAGACACCAGCTGGTCTTTGAAGCTTTGTGGTCACCACTGCACAGGAGGAGCTCAGCCCTACTGGCCCCAGACCTGCCCGAGTGCTGCCGGTGAATGGTGAGCCCCATGAGTGGTGTGGAGTGCACCAGCCCCAGACCCTTCCCTGGGGAGCTCATGAAGAGGCAACTTAGTAGTGGTTAAGAGCAGAGCCTCAGGTATGAGACTGCCTGGGCTGACTTCTGGCTGGGCTACTTACTAGTTACCATGGACACAAATGTCCCTGCGCCTCAGTGCCTTCTTCCAAAAAATAGGAAGTCATAGTACCCACTTCATAGCATCCTTGTGAGGATTAAACAAGTGCATGTCAGTAAGTACCTGGAACAGAGTCAGTTCTTCTTAATAAGAATAGCACTTTTATTATTAGTGGGGAAGGCAAATGTGGGCCAAGGGTCTCAAAAAAGTAGCTGTCAGGGCCTGCCCCATATTAGCTGCTCCCACAGAGTCTGATCTCTGGTACCCAACTTAGACCGGGTTCCCCTGAGATGGGAACCTCATGGATGGGGCCCACGTGGATGGGGCTGAGCCCTCTATCCCTTTCCCTTGGGAGCCACCCAGACCACAGTAAACACTGTGTTTATGAACAAAGACTAATGACACTGGACAAGGAAACCCTGTGGGAAGGGTTTCCAGAGCCAGAAGGGAGTTGACTGAGAGAAATGCTGTTGCTTGATCCCTGAGACCTGACTGAGCTTTCTGCCACCTCCTCAAACCCTGCAGGGGCCTGGACACCCAGCTATGTTAAGCAGCAGACAGAGTAGCTGATACCCTCCTGCTGCACACACCCCACCAACCAACCCACCTGCAGCTTCCATATGTTCTTGCTCTCCTGCGCGATCTTGTTGACAGTCTCACCCATTAGGGCAATGAGCATGTTGAGCAAGAGGATGTAAGTGAGAATCACGTAGGCCAGCAACAGGATAATGAAGACAGCCTTGAAGTCATAGTTCTCAGTGAACTCCAAGTCACCCATACCAATGGTGAACTTGAACAGCTCCAGACATGTGGAGTACAGGCTGTTGTAGGAGCTGTCAGGTGACCGGTAACAAGGCCCCCGCCACCTGTGTGGTGTGGTTTCAGTCGACACAGAGTCATTCTTTCCATCCTCAATCAGTGTCACCACCGCTATAAGACATGGGGAGGGAAGGGTGCAGATGAATGGAAACCAAGACCCCAGGTCCCCTGACACACTAACCCACTACCCCAGGATGGGTCTGCATCAGGAACACTATTTGGCTATGCAGCACTTTTGTGTAAAGGCATCTCCTTCTCCAAAACTATCAGATATTGTCATAATATGCCATTTTGTTAGATTAGAACTCCATCAGCTGCTCTGAAGAACTGTTAAAATAAATATACAAACCCATATGTACAATGTAAATATAGTCAGCTTTGGGCAGTGCACAATCTGCCTAAACTTACTTGTCAGCCCTAGCTCCACACCTACTTTCTCAGTCATACCCTATCTGCCTGTGCCTCTTAGCAGGTGGCCCAGACCCAGCCATGCCAGAACCAAGGTGGTTAAGCAACTCAGAGCAGAATGGCCTCTTTCCACATTCTGCACTCTTCTGTGGGAAATGGAGTCCAGAGCCTGAGAGCTTCTACAGCAGCTGTGCCCCAAGGTTACTGCATAACTACTATCTAACACACTTCGCTTAATCCCTGCCTGTGGTTACTGATAAACAGGTCCTTTAGATCAGAGACCACAGCCCACACCAATTCCTATCAGTCCAAGCTCCTTGTTAAAGCTGCCCATGTGTCCCAGACAAAGATTCTACTCTATGAAGACTGGGAGTCAGAACTTCAGCTGATCTACTTAATACACAGAAACAAACACAAAGAGGAAGCCAAAATGGGGAGACAAAGAAACAGGCCCCAAATGAAAGAACAAGAGAAATCTCCAGGAAAAAGCTCAATGAAAAGGAGACAAGCAATCTATCAGATACAGAGTTCAAAGCAATGGTTATAAAGATGTGTAACAGCATAGAAAAGTACACAGAAACCATCATAAAAGACTAAACAGAATTTCAGAATACAATACCTGAAATGATGAATACACTAGAAGGAATAAACAGTAGGTTGCATGAACTACAAATCAGCGATTTAGAAGAGAAGGTAGAAAAAACACCTAATCAGATCAGCAAAAAGAAAAAAGAATTTTTTAAAAAATAAGGATAATTTAAGAGACCTTTGGGACAACATGAACCATAACAACATCCACATCACAGGGATACCAGAAGGATAAGAGAGACAGCAAGGGACCAAGAACCTATTTGAAGAAATAATGACCCAAAACTTCCCTAACCTGATGAAGGAAAAACACACACAAGTCCAGGAGGCACAGAGAGTCCCAAACAAGATGGACACAAAGAGGACCACACCAAGACACATCATAATTAAAATGGCAAAGGTTAAAGACAAAGGAAGAATCTTAAAAGCCACAAAAGAAGGCAGTTAGTTACCTACAAGGGAACTCCCATCAGCATATCATTTGATTTCTCAACAGAAACATTTCAGGACAGAAGGGATTAACATGAAATATTCAAAGTGGTAATAAATAAATACATAAATAAATACCTACAACCAAGACTATTTTACCCAGCTAGGCTATCATTTTAAATTGTAGGAGAAATACAGCTTCCCAGACAAGAAAAAGCTAAAGGAATTTCTTACCACCAAACCAGTATTACAAATGTTAAAGGGCCTGCATGAACAAGGAGGAGGAGGTGGATGAAGCAGAAAAGAGGAGGAAGGGGAAAGCGGGGGAGGAGAAGTAGGTGGTAGCAGAGAAGCATGGTTAAAAGAATAAAAAGGCAATAAATGTGTACCTATCAATAATCATTTTAAATGTACATGGCTTAAATGCTCCAATCAAAAGGCATAGGGTAGCTGAATGGATAAGAAAACAAACCCCATATATAGGCTATCTGCAAGAGACCCACCTCAGAATGAAAGATGCACACAGACTAAAAGTAAAGGAATGGAAAAAGATATTTCATGCAAATAAAAATGAAAAAAAAAACAGGGTAGCTATATTTATATCCCACAAAATAAACTTTAAAACAAAGTCTATAGTAAGAGACAAAGAAGGACACGCCGTAATGATAAAGGGAACAATCAAACAAGAAGATATAACCCTTGTAAACATTTATGCACCCAACATAGGAGCACCTAAATATGTAAAGCAAATGTTGATGGACACGAAGGGAGAGACTGACAGTATTACAGCCATAGTAGGGGATTTTAACACCCCACTGACATTAATAGATAGATCTTCCAGAAAGAAAATCAACAAGGAAATGGTGACCTTAAATGACACATTAGATCAAATGGATTTAATTTATATTTTCAGAGCATTTCACCCCAAAGCAGCAGAATATACATTCTTTTCAAGGGCATATGAAACATTCTAGGAGAGACTACCTGTTAGCACACAAAACAAGTCTCAATAAATTTAAGAAAAGTGGAATCATATCAAACATCTTCTCTGACCATAATAGTATGAAACTAGAAATCTTGTGATTAATTAATCACAAGAAAAATACTGAAAAACACACAAAGACATGTAGGCTAAATAACATGTTACTGGGTAGATTTTCTCTAGAGCACACCCACATTTTTCTTCTCTCTCAGGCGTGTATCTTTACTTTTCTCACCTGAAGTCTAAGTGTCCCCATGAGACCTGTAACCTGAGGAACAATGGGCACTGGAGGTTCATCCCAGGCTAACTCTCAGAATCTGTCTCTAAGGTCCCTTTTCTCTGACTTTTCAGTGAGTCCACTCAGCTCAGCTGGCCCATCTTTTTCCTGTAATGTTTCCAGAGAGCCAAAACAGAGCACTGCCTACCAGGCGTGTCCAACCTGTGGCCCTCAGGCCACTTGTGGCCCAGGATGGCTATGAACACAACCCAACACAAAATCATAAATTTACTTAAAACATCATGAGATTTTTTTTGTGATTACATGTCACAATGTATTCTTAATATTTGGCCCTTTCTTCTTCTTCCAGTGTGGCCCAGAGATGCCAAAAGGTTGAACACCCCTGGCCCTAAACTCTCTCTTGGTGCTTCTTCTATTCTGGACTTTTCAGTGAGGTAAAAGCAGCACCGCCTTGGCTCACTTCTTTCACTTTGACTTTTACTTCTTGGTGAGGCCACACAGCCTGGCTTTGGCCCACTTCTTTCCTACAACATTTCTAGAGAGCCAAAGGATCCCTGCCTAGTCACCCTCCTGTTATTTCCTCTACCTTAAGCCCTTCCTTTGTTTCATTATCATCAGCTTTAATAAACATACTCTCAAAGTCACCTGAACTCGTATTGTGGAATCTTTCCTGCACAAAGTCAAGAAGCCACACACTACCAGCCAGCCCGAGGCAAAACTGCAATGGGCCTGGTCCCTTTCTGGTGACACTATGATAACTGCTAGCAGCCTTTTCCTGTGAGAAGCCCTGAGAAGCTGCATTAGGAAGGGTCCTCTGGCCTCCACCCAGTGCTAGAAGCCAGCAAAACCCCATCCCAGCCAGCACCAGCCTCCTCTCACCTCAGACCACTGAAGGACTGCTTCCTGCTTGGGGCTCTTTGGAGTACTAGCAGAGGACACTGAAAATTGTCCCTTTCTGGACTGAGAGAAGAGCCTCCAGACTAAGAAATGTGAATAGATTGTTTTGTCTCTGTGGATGTTGATTATACCAGACTTGTGGGGAAGAAAAGGAAGTATTTTTTATGATTGAATGAATTTTTTTTAAATATTTTATTTATTTATTTTTAGAGAGGGAAAGGAGGGAGATAGAGAGAGAGAGAAACATCAATGTGCGGTTGCTGGGGGGTCTGACCCACAACCCAGGAATGTACCCTGGCTGGGAATTGAACCTAGGACACTTTGGTTCCCAGCCCACGCTCAATCCACTGAGCTACGCCCGCCAGGGCTTATGATTGAATGAATTTTAACATGAATCAAAAATTTGCATTAACAAAATAATGATAAAATAAATAAATAAAATGTTACTAAACAATGAATAGGTTAACAATGAGATTAAGGAAGAAATCAAAATATACCTTGAAAAAAATGAAAATAGATATATGACAACCCAAAATCAATGGGACACAGAGAAAGCAGTCCTAAAAGGGAAATTCACATCATTACAGTCCTATCTCAAAAAGAAAAGAAAAGAAAAGAAAAGAAAAGAAAAATCTCAAATAAATAATCTAACGTTACACTTAAGGGAACTTGAAAAAGATCAGCAAAAACAAAGCCCAAAGCCAGTAGAAGAAAGGAAATAATGAAGATCAGAACTGAAATAAATAAAATGGAGTCTAAAAAAATACAAAAGATCAATGAAACCAAGAGCGGCTTCTTTGAAAATATAAACAAGATTGACAAACCTTTAACCAGATTCATCAAGAAAAAGAGAGAGAGGAGACCCAATAAATAAAATCAGAAATGCAAGGGGAGAAGTAACAACTGACACCAAAGAAATGCAAGGAAATTGCAAACAACAAATTGGAGAATCTTAATAAAATGGATAAATGCCTAGGAACATACAATTTTCAAAACTGAATCAGGAAGAATCAGAAAATCTGAATAGACCGATTACAACTAGTAAAAATGAAACAGCAATAAAAAAAATCCCAACAAACAAAAGTCCAGGACTGGATGGCTTCACAGGTGAATTTTACCAAACATTCAAAGAACTAACACCTATTCTTAAAACTACTCCGAAATACTTAAGAGAAGGGAACACTTTCAAACTCTTTTTGTGAGACTATCATTATTCTAATTCCAAAACCAGATAAAAACACTACAAAGAAAGAAAATTATAAACCAATATCCCTGATGAACATAGATGTTAAAATCCTCAACGAAACATTAGCAAACTGGATCCAGCAATACATTACAAAAGTCATACACCATGATCAAATGGAATTTATTCTGGGGTTACAAGGTTGGTACAATATTTGCAAATCAATTAACATGATACACCACATCAATTAAATGAAAGATAAAAACCACATGACCATGTCAATAGAGTCAGAAAAAGCATCTGATAAAAACCCAGTATGCATTTATGATAAGAACTCTTCAGCAAAGTAAGAACTGAGGAGACATACCTCAACATACTAAAGGCCATGTATGACAAACCCACTGACATCATATTCAATGGGCAAAAACTACAAGTGTTTCCTAAGATTAGAAACAAGACAGGGATGTTCACTTTTACCACTGTAATCCGACATAGTACTGGAAGTCCTAGCAACAGCACTCAGACAAGAAGAAATCAAATCCAAACTGGAAAGGAAGAAGTAAAACTGTAATTATTTGTAAATGACGTGATACTGTATATAGAGAACACTAAAGATTATACCAAAAGCTACTAAACTGATAATTAATTCTGTGAAATAGCAGGATACAAAATAAATATCCAGAAATTTTCTGCACTTTTATACATCAATAATGAACTATCAGAAAGAGAAACTAATAAAACAATCCCATTTATAATTGCATCAAAAATCAAAAAAATACCTAGGGATAAACTTAACCAAAGATATAAAATACTTGTACTCAGAAAATAGGACACTGAAGAAAGAAATTGAAGAAAATACAAATAAGTTGAAGCATATACCATGTTCATGGATAAGAAGAATTAACATCATTAAAATATCCATTCTTCCCAAAGCAATCTATAGATTCAATGCAGTTTCTATAAAGATATCAATGGTGCATTTCACAGAACTAGAATATTTCACAGGGAATATTTTTTCCATAGAAAACTTTACATGGAACCACAAAAGACTCCAAATAGCAACAGCGATCTTGAGAAAAAAGAACAAAGTTAGAGGAATCACATTACCTGATATCAAACTATACTGTAAGGCCACAGTAATCAAAACAACATGGTACTGGCATAAAAACAGACATATAGATAAATGGAACAGAATAGAGAACCCAGAAATAAACCCACACCTTTATAGTCAATTAATATTTGACAAAGGAAGAAAAAACATACAATGGAATAAAGACAATCTATTCAATAAATGGTGTTGGGAAAATTGGACAAATACATGCAAAAAAATTAAACTAGACCACCTTCTTACACTATACACAAGGAAAAACTCAAAATTTATTAAATACTTAAGTGTTAGACTCAAAACCATTAACATCCTAAGAGAAAACATAGTAAAATCTTGGACATTTCTTGTAGCAATATTTTTTCTGATATACCTCCTATATCAGAGGCAAGGGAAACAAAAGAACGAATAAAAGGAATGGGACTACATCAAAGTTAAAAGTTTTTGCACAGCAAAGAAAATCATTAACAAAATAAAAAGACAACCCAACGAATGGGAGAATATATTTGCCAATAATCCATCTGATCATGGGGTAATACCCAAGAATTATAAAGAACTTATAAAACGCAACACCAAAAAAAAAAAAAACAAACCACAATCCAAGTAAAAAATGGGCAAAGGTCCTAAAAGACACTTCTCCAAAGAGTACATACAGATGGCCAATATGAAAATATGTCCAATGTCACTAATCATCAGAGAAATGCAAATTAAAACCACACCTGTCAGAATGTTGGCAAAGATGTGGAGAAAAGGGAACCCCTGTGCACTGTTGGTGGGAATGCAGATTGGAGCGACTACTGGAAAGCAGTATGGATTACCTCAAAAAATTAAAAATGGAACTTCCTTATGATCCAGTGATTCCACTTCTGGGAATTTATCTGAAGAAACCCAAAACACTAATTTGAAAGAATACACACATATGCACCCCTGTGTTCATTGCACTATTATTTACAATAGCCAAGATTTGGAAGCAGCCCAAGTGTCTACAAGTAGATGAGTGGATAAAAAAGCTGTGGTACATTTGTACAATGAAATATTACTCAGCAATAAAAAAGGAAATTTTACCCTTTATGACAGCATGGATGGACCTAGAGAATATCATGCTAAGTGAAACAAGCCAGTCATAGAAAGATGATATGATTTCACTTATATGTGAAATCTAATGAACAAGATGACCTAACAAGCAAAATGGTGACAGACTCATATAGAGAGAACAGTCTGACAACTGTCAGGCAGTGGGTGACTGGGGGAGGAGGTAAAGGGATTGAGCAAAAAAGAAAAACCAAGAGACACAGACAATGGTATGGATTGCCAGGGGGAGGGGGTGGAAGGAGGTGGAAAACAAATAAATTGATTATATTAAATTAAAAATAAAACAGTAAAATAAAATATTTTCTGGCTCTGGGGGGAAAATACATGGCATCATGGCATTTAATGAATGACTTATATTGAATTGAACTCAACTGAATGGACACTGTCTTCTAGATATTTTTTGGTATCTTATAGTTTCAAATCTATGAAGTTTGCATCCCATTTGCTAATCACAGAAAAATATCAGCAAAGTTTCACTGTTCTACAACTATGGCTTTTAAATTGTATTTTAACAAATATATTGAGTCCTTGAAGCCCACAACTTCAGTAAAATTTAATGATACAGCTAATCAATTAGGGGGAAAGAAAGTATAACTGCAAAACATGAATTATTGAAAAATTACATAAAGAAATACATTTTTAAGAAAATTTACAGCAACTCAAAATATTCCTACAAAATATTTCTTAGTAAGATTTCTTGTATGCACTGTATTGAATGAATACATTTTTAAAAGTTTGGAATTCCCCTTATGGGTGTTGTTTCAACATTTATGTATCTTATATCTTTAGCTTCTTCACTTCTACTGGCTTTTTTGTCTCTGAATCTCAAAATGAGCTAGTCCCTCTGATTCAAGAGTAAAACAATTACCCACCACCTTGAATTGTCAACTATATTAGCACTTTCAGGTCTCAACTTACTGGTTCTCTCTGGCACCGAGACCTGCTGACTAGACACCCCCCTGGAAACTTTCCTTCTTGGCTTCCACAATACCACTTTCTCTGATCTCCTCCTACCTCTCCAACTTCTCCTTTGAAATCCACTCTTCTCTTAAACATTAATGATTCTCAGAATTCTTTGTTTTTAATCCGTTGGCCTATTTGATTTGCCTTCTTTCATACCTGATTTAATCAATTCTAATTAATTTCATATATATATTATTTTCTGGTTACAGCTACAGGCACCTTTCTGAACTTGACCCTGAGCTCCAGATAACACCAGTACCTCCAACACAGTATACTCAGAACTAAACTTAGCATTTTCCTCATTAAGCCTGTCTCTCCTCCAGTATCTCCATATTGTATTAATGTTGCCCAAGCCAGAAGCTTGTAACCTCTCACTGCCCTTACCCCAATGTCCAATCAAGTTGATAAGCCTTACTATTGGCACCTTTCCTACTCTTCTCATTTCTCATTTCACCCACCTGTAGAATAAAGTCCTAGCTCTGGAGCATACACATATCTCCAGCCTTCTCTTGCATCAACCAACCACACTGAGTTCTGTTTCTATGAAATGAGTTAGAACACATAAAACACTTAGAAGAGTTCCTGGCACATAGTGAGTACTCATCACATGTTAGCTGCCATTACTACCACCACCACCACCACCCCTACTTATTTATTCCCCACACTTGCCACACTATTTCACTGTTTTATGTCTTTGCTGATGCTATTTTCTGTCCCTGGAATTGTTCCTATTGCCTAATTCCTCACTCTTAAAAAAAATATTTTTTTAAGTTCTGCTCATGTTCTTTCTCCTTAAGAAACCATTTCTAATATCTTAGGTCAAGCTAAGTGCCCAAATTTGAGTTTCAGTGTAAACCTGTAAAAACTTGTGTCATATAGCTCAATACATTACAATATATTGTAATCAATTGCCTGACTTTGTCTGCCATTTCAATTAGAGCAAGGGTCAGCAAACTACAGCACCTGGGCCAAATCCAATGTACTTGCTGCTTATGTAAATAAAGTTTTATTGGAACACAGAAACAACCATTTGTTATTATATTATCTAATGCTAAAAAGGCAGAGTTTGGTAGTTATAATACATATCCTATGACCTACAAAAAAGGAAAAAAATTATATGGAAGTGTCAAACGTGCACAGGAACCAGCTTGATGGGGTTCCCAACAACAATTTCTCAGACAATTCGAGCATCAAAATAAATGATGATAGTAAGGAGTTATAACCCATTTAAAAAGTGGGAATCCATTAAAAAGTACCCCCCAAAATCTATGAAGCTGTGTTTAAGTAAATAAATAAATGTCGGTGAATGGAAAGCTCTCCTTTGCTATAGAATGCCAGCGAATAAATGCAGAAGGAATGATGGAGTTAGAAAACCTGGAGCTGACAACCACTAGAATTAGGTGACTCAGGTATGAATGATCAGTGGATGCCAACACAACTGGGTGAAAGTGTGATGAGAAACCGAATATTTACATAGCCTCAAAGCATCTCCTCACAAATTACTTATTGATCACAAAGGGAAAGATAATAATTTGACAGTAGAAAAATCTGGCAGACGCACCAAAACAAAATAATCAACATTAGCATCACCAGAAATGGGACAAGCCAACATGGTAGGACTCCTGATGTAATGCAGAGGGAGACACACATCACTTCTGACCAAAAACGCATACCTGAATCTGACCGTGGAAGCGTGTGACAGACCCAAATCAAGAGATGTTGTAAAGACTGGCTCACTAAAAATGCTAAGGTCACAAAAGACAAGGAAAGTTTGAGGAAGTACTGCAGATTGAAGGAGACTTAAGAGGCAGACAACTGACTGCAATGCATGATCTGGGATCTTCATGCCTGTGAAAGACGCTATTAGGGAGGGCAATTAGTGAAATCTGAATAAACTCAGTAGATTAGCTAATAGCACTGTATCAGTGTTAATCTCCTGATTTTGATCATTATACTGTGTGTATTTGTGTAACAGAGAGAGGAAAAGATATTTGAAAAGCAGTAAAATTCAGGGAATCTGGATAAAGAGCAAAGAGGGTTATTTGTACTATTCTTGCAACATTTTGTAAGTTTAAAATATGTCAAAACAAAAGATTTTTTTAAATAAACTTAGCCATAATGCATCCATCCTACAGGCAAGTAGTCCTTCCTACCTCAAAAATTAGTTAACACATTTTATAAATAGCCTCTCCCACTCATTTCCATGTGTTCTTTGTGCAGACACACACCCCACAGGGCCCACCCCGCCCAGCCCCTGCAGAGTCCTCAGGAAGCTGAGGTGAGCAGGAGTCCTTGCCCCCTACCAGCTCTGACCAAGCCTTTACCTGTGGAAAACCCGAACAAGAAAACAAGGTAGACAAACATGAAGCGACATAGGTCTCTCAGGATCATCTGCAGGAGAGAGCAGGTTTGTCAGAACCAAGTCCAGGCCTGGGTGGGACCCGGGGAAGGGCCAGGACTGTGTCAGCCTAGGGGTTAATGTTGAGCCCAAGTGGAATCAGAGAACATGCAGGGAGGTTTGGTTTGGCGGCGTGTAGCTTAGATGTCATGAGGGTGTCATCCATAGCACACCCTTGATGGCCTTTGTTCTGGTGGGAGAGGGGGGCCTAGTAAGCAGGGGTGGGTCAAGTTTTAGGGAAGCCCCCAAACCTGGGTCAAGGCCAGATTGCCTGCATTGGGGGGTAATTAGCTGGGAAAGTGGGCCTTCAGCCAAATCCACATCTCCTCAGACACTATATAGAGGATGGATGAAATCTGTGGGACCAGGTTCCGCATACCCATGGGGAAAACAAGCTCCATGGAGAACCCACTTGGGCCCTGGCACCCACCTTCTCGATCATAACAGCATAGATGCCCATCTGCTGGAAGCCACGGGTATAGTAGAGCATGTTGGTCCAGCCCATGGCCAAGGAGAACACCATGGAGGCCACGTACTCTTTGCATCGGCAGAAGTACAGCACCACAGTCCCCAGCATGAACAGTGACTGCACAAAGCTGAGGGTGGGGTGACAGGAAGCCCTGTCTAAGGGCACCAAGGAGGCCTGGCACCCCCACAGGCAGGAAGGCCCCCACTGCCTGGGCCTCTCCACAAAGCAACACACCACAGGCCATGGTGGGAGGGAGGGCCTTCCCTGCCCCCTTTAGCCCATGATTCTCTGTGGGAGTGATATTGCCCCCATGGGGGCAAATGTTGGTTTGGGGTAGGGGGAATGTGAAATCTTATGCTGTTTATACATAAAGCAGAGATATAAATACAGTACATATATAGCTATACAGTATATTTATGGTATTACAATTTTATGGGACGGGCAATTGGAAAAAATGATCTAAAAACACAATAACAGCCCCAGCCCAGCCAGTGTGGTTCAGCTGGTTGGGTGTTTCTCTCACACATGGATGTTTCTCTTTCATGTCGATGTTTCTCTCCCTCTCTTTCTCCCTCCCTTCCCCTCTCTCAAGTCAATAAGCATGTCCTTGGGTGAGGGATAAATAAATACATACATAAATACATAAAATAAAAAGGCAAAAATAAAAATGACTGAGAAACACTGCTTTAGTCTCAGTCCCCAGGAAAACAGCCTCATGGACAACAGAGGTCCTAGGAGGTCCCTAGACCCATGAGGAGGAACAGGCCTGTACTCCTGGGAAGCAACAGGCAGAGTCCAATGGTCACACCCTCAAACTCAGGGGCAGAGCCAGGGAAAATGTCCCTTGGCCCCTTAGTCCAGTGGGGACTGCCCAAGTCAGAGCCCTAGACAGGGTGGAAGACATCTGGAGGATCCTATGACAGGGTCTTCCCAGTGGTCTTTCTTTACTTATAAGTCCCAGGCTTCCTTGCTCATCATGACCTCCTCCTGAGAGTACCCCCGGCTGCATTAACACTGTAGACCAGTGACCAGTGGCCACCTTGCCTCCCGCTTGTGTGAGAGAACCCAGCAAGAAGCTGCCGCTGTGCTGATTTGAGTCTGCTAAAAACTGACATCAATAAACCGGCTCATCAGCTCAAGTTCTGCTGGAAAGAAAACCCTCTGCACTGGCAGAACCTCGGCCAAAGTAAGAACTGATGCCAGCTCAAACGGGGAAAGGGTGGCTTTGGGTGGCAAATGAGTTCCCACGTATGAATTTTGGAAGCTGGGAAGCAGTAGACAAAGGGAACTCACTTAGAAGACCACAGAAAGCCCAATCTGAGTCACAGCAGAGAGAGCTGAGAACTGCTTCTTTCAATCAAGGAGCCTGGAAAGGTTTAGGGACCTCTGGAGGGGAGGTGACAAGGGACTCAAAATAAGGAAGAGAGGAGGTTTTGTCTCTGAAGAGGATGAAACGGGGGGGGGGGGGGGGGGGGGGGGTTGGACCTAGTTTCATCACGTGACTAGTAAAAGCACTGATATTTTACCAAAAACAGGAGATTGTGTGATTTTTATACAACACAGTTTACAGAAAATCCTGTTTTCCACTCAGCTCTCCAAAAGTAGGCAGCCAGACTTCTTCCTTCCAGGTTGAAGATCGAAAAGACGCAATAGGCTGACATTGGACAGTCTCCAATAAATGGTTTATCTAGACCAGCCTAGAGTGATCAAAATTGATAAGCCCTATTTACACATTAAGAGCTTCCAACCAGCTTTCTAGTTCTTAACTCTTAATTAAGAGCAGACAGCAAAGATTCCCAGATATCCTGAGGACAGCCTCTAACATAAGGGAATGAAACAAGCAAATAGCCTTAGAGAGACAAAAGAAGATAATGCATCCATGAAATAAGAACAGAGTGCTATAAATAAGGAACAAACAGAATTTTTAAAAGAGCATTTGGAAATTAAAAACATAATATCAGATATAATAAACCCAATAGAAGTGTTGGAAATTAAAGTGAATTTGAACTTCCCAGTAAGAAGAGCCAAAGATAAAGAGATAAAACACAAGTGGAAAAATATAAGAACTAGTCGAGGACTTGGTTGGGAGGCCTATGTATATCATAGGAGTTCCAGAAGAGAGATCAAGAAATAATTCACAAAAATATTCCAAAAAATAGAGGACATAAATTTCCAGATTGAAAGAGCTTACTAAGTGCCCAGAACTTTGGATAAAAGAAGATCTAAATCATGATGCAACACTTGGGAGAAAAAGAAGATACTATAGATTTACAGAGAGAAAAAACACAACAGGTCTTAAAGGATCCAGAATCTGACTGGCTTTGGACCTGTCATCTGTAATACTGGAAACAAGGAAACAATGAGGAAGTATGTTCACATTTTTTAAAATGATTTTATACCCAAATTATCAGTCAAATGTGAAAGTATATTAGAAATATATTCAGATGTGCCAAATTTATAAGAAATGTTATTAATACTTCCCTCCTCCCCACTATGTGGCTTATTTCTTCAGTTGAGGATGCCCTCCCCCAAAATGTGGACATAAGTCAGGAAACACGGAGACACCACTTTCAGAAAACAAGAAATACAACTCAGCAGAGAAGCAAGAAGGACCTCCAAGGTGCTGGTGAAGAAGAGACAACCCCTTGGAAGTACACATGGGAGCAGCACGGCTCAGAACTCAGGCATGGTGACCGCTGTGGTCTCCGTGCTCTCTGCCGTCACACCATCTCTTTCACCAGGGGAAATGCCAAAGGGTGTCCTCAAATAAAACAAGGGAAAAACCAAGAAGGAGACAGGAACTCTAACGCAGGAGGAAAGCAATGAGAACCCTAAGGCTGGCCTCAAAGAGAAGTCCCAGGACGACAGCTATGCAGCCGGCCCAGAGGACAGTCAGCCCATGTAGAAAGAGTAGACAGAACTCCAGGCAAAATTCTTCAAGAAAAAAAAATGGGGAATCTGACCAAAAAATTTATGTCACTGATTTTGAGGAAAATTGTACTGAGAGGCTTCCACATGTGTGGAAAAAAGTAACACTGGGCGCAAAGAAAACAAGGTAATTATTAACTTTAGGAGAAACAGAAAGAAAAATATAGTATATTTTGAAGTTCCACTGCAAATAATATTTGCAGAGACATAAGAATATAAATACTGAATACTGATTAAAGCAAAAATTACTACAAGCCACATTGGATGGTTGCAGGAGGGAAAGAAGAGGGGAAGGCAGGGGAAGGATGCTAGAGCCTCATCTAGCAGATGCACAACGTTGAAGAAGGAGCTACAAGAATGGGAGCTCATTGTTCCCGAGGAGGGGAGATTGCCAGGAATGGGAAGGTTGAAATGGGGAATTCAAATAGTGGCTATCAGCTTTTTAGAACTCTTTAAATTTCTACCTATGCGAATGAGTAGCTTTGGGAAATTAAATTCTAAAAATGATTGATATGTCCACAATGGGTCTTTCTAGAACTAAAATCAAGTTTATTGGTATAATATCATGTAGGAGAGCATTGAACTAACCTACAGAGCCTGCCCTTGAATTTGCCCCTTGGGACTAAAGTGTAACTATCTCAAGATTATAGTAAGAGAATGGGATTTTTGCATCCTAGGGACAAGCTAGCTGCAATAGGGTGAGAAATCAACTCCCTGCACTTGCCAGGAATAAAGAGAGAAGGCCCAGAGGTGAGGGAAGCCTGGGGTCTCAGGAGAGGCCTTGAGCTGAGATCCCAGGAGAAGGGCCCTTTGCCAACTGAAAGCCCCCTCGGTACCCTGGGCCCTTTGGGGTAACCTCATAAGGCTCTGGCTTATTCATGAAGAAAAGTGGTTCCCTGTGACGTCTACATTATTTTTATAACTGGTTTATTAATCTGTCTCCCCCTGAAGCAATAATTCTCCACCAGGGGTGGTTTTGTACCCCACCCCCCAGTGAAGTGGGGACATGTGGCAGCATCTGGAGACAGTTATGACTGTCAGGACTGTGGGACAGGGAGAGAGCTACTAGCATCTAGTGAGCAGAGGCCAGGAATACTGCTGAACATTCTACAGTGCACGGGACAGCCCCCGAAACAAAGAATCATCCTGTCCAAAATGTCCACAGTGCCAACATTCAGAACTCTGCCCTAAAGCCTGGAAATTCCATGAAGGCAGAAACCATGTCTACTTTATCTTGAGATTCCAGGGCTAACTTGGTAAATGCCAGACAGATGGACAAAAAGATGGGAAAAAATGAACGAGGGTACATCTGACTCAGACTATACACCACAAGAGCCCATGGGACGGGTTGAGCATTCCCCAGCACCTGGTTCGTACCTGGCACAGTGTGAACCCTGGGTATTCATTCACCCACCAAACATTTACTCAGTGCCTTCCATCACTCACTCAACATGGTGCGCAGTCCTGCTATGTGCCAGGCTGAGTGCATGTGAGAGAATGAGTGAGATCTGATTGCTGTAGCCTCAGGACTGGGCCAGAGGAGGTTGTCTGCTACTGAGACATGAGAGCCGAAGGGTCACTTACAAAAGTATCTCACTGTAGCTGTCCACAAACAAGGATTTCAGTGATGGCCGCCTCTGCAGGAAATATTGAATCTGCAGGTAAACAGACAAAATAAGATTCCAGGAAAGGTTAGATCTGGCTAAGTGCTGAGTACCCAGAATGGCACCGTAGGAAATGTGTCAAAGCAGAGGACATGAAGGGAGTGGAAGACTAATGGGGTAATGTTATGTGACAGTCAGGAGTGATTTTTAAAGATAGAGGGTGCAATGACAACTATACCTGGAAGTAAAGACGGGAAGGAAACCACAAAATGTTATTAATTGTTGTGCTTGAATGATGGGATTTGGTGGGGGCGGGGGGGCCTTTCTAATTTGTGCTTTTTTTCCTAATTTTCTTTAGGTACACATTACTGTAAAAATTCTTTAATCAGCTTCCATTGAACTAACTCACCAGATTAACCAGCACTTCCCACTCCTTGAAAATTCCATTCTGACTGATGCCCATGGCCCTGCTGATCACTAGGGCTGGCAGACCCTCCGCAGGACCCTCCTCCTACTGGCCCCGTGTTTGCCAAGGGCGCTTTTTGCCTGTTGCATGTACTACCCTGGCTTTGTACTTTATTATAATATAAACTATAAGTGTGAAAATAAAGATCGTTGTTTCCATGAAGACAGAGTCCAAGAATTTGGGTAAACTCCTTAAAAGTAAGTCACTTAAAAAATTGGATATAGCTTAGATTAAAGGGGGGAAATTATAATAATACCAAATTATTTGTACATGTAATGTGGTCCCACATTCAAAAAATGGACTGTTCATCCATTAAAAGAATGACAAGGGATGTGCATCTCTGAGTTTTCAGTTAAAATAAAATGGTTCCAGTGTACAGGTAGATTTCTTTCATTATGCTGAGCTTTAATGGACTGTTTTGAATAATCAAACAACTATCAGTTATAATCACATCTCTTAAAGGCTTCCCCTCTACTTCTGTAATTAAATGTTACATTGAGTGGAGATCTCTGTCTTCAAGAATGACTGCCTTCAGGGACCCCCTGAGCAGATGCCCACCCTCCAACTGGGAATGCCTTATCTTCACCTACGCATCTCTCAGCTCCTCAAGCAAGGCATTACCTGCCCAGTGAATAAATAAGTGAGTGAGCACTGAGTGACTCTCCCGGCTTTTTGTTTTGGTGACAATGGAAATTCACAGTATGGAAAAGAATGCTTACCCCTCGGAAAAAAAAGTAGACTCCCCCTAATACAGAAAGAATCTCTCCAATGACTCGGAAATAGTCGCCAACAGTGTGTTTCACCTTATAGGGAGGCTGCAAGGTGCAGAGAAGTTAGTGACTTCATTCATTCATTCATTCAACAAACATTTAACAGGTGCCAAGCCCTGTGATTAAGACTGAACATTGTCCTGGCTGGTGTAGCTCAGTGGGTTGAGCACAGGCTACAAACCAAAGGGTTGCTGGTTTGATTTCCATTCAGGGCACATGCCTGGGTCACAGTCCAGGAACCAAGTGAGAGGCAACCACACATTGATGTTTCTCTCCCTCTCTTTCTCCCGCACCTTCCCCTCTCTCTAAAAATAAATAAATATCTTTATCTTTAACAAAAGAAAAAGAAAAAGACCCAGCCCCTGACTGAGAGGCTCAGCCTCAGGAGAGAGAGACGCAAATAAAGACAATGCACTATTATGAACAGCCGAAAGGGTGCTCCTCTGTAGGACCTGACTCCCAAAGGGGGAGCCTCCAGATGCCAAGCAGAACACCCTTACAGTGTTGTGCGGTCTCTCGGACAAGCCCCAGCCCCAGCCCAGAGTTCCATGGGAAGGAGGGCAATAGCATAGGTAGAGTCTCTCTTCTAGACCCAGTGTCACCGTGCTGCCTGCTGCTCCCAATACTTATGGTGAGCCCCTGGCCTCCCAGCACTGTCAAGGGTACCCATGGATGGTGAGGGGAGAGAAGTCCCACACCTATGTGTCATCCTGTCTTTCAGACACCATTTCCTGAAGTGGGTCTCCTCTTAGCCCATTGCCGATGTTTCATCAACACTAGTTCACTAGCCTATCTTACTAGCACATTTCTCTTTTCTTTTAAAATGAAGTCATAAAATGGTCTTAGTAGATAGATAGAGATCAGGTTTCACACTACTAGGAAGTTGAGTTTTTAAATCGAATTTACAAGCAAGGCTCCCTGGAAATAAAAGCAACAAAATTAAGTGTGTGGGTATTGAATGGAAAGGGCTTAATTCAGAAACTCAGGGGAGCCTGAAAGGGGCAAAATCTGCTCTTAAGCTGATTTAATGGATGGCCCAAGGCCTGGCTCAGAGGAGGTGCCCAAAAGTATATGTCCAGAGAGAGAATGACAAGCGAGTGAGTGCACACAAGTGGGCAGAAAAGCAGGATGGCAGTGGGCTTAGGGCTTATGCCACCTCATGCCCCTGTGGACACCCAGCCTAGGGAAGAGCTGCTTCCTGAGCTCTGATTCCTGCATCCTTTCTAACCTAGTACTCACCCTCTACAAACAGGGGTGTCAGCCTCACAGAACCAGGCAGCTAAGGGAGCAGCTTAGAACAGGAGACAGGGAAGGTTTCCAAGACAGGGAAGGAGTTCAAGGCCCAGCTGGGGCCTGGGGTCTGGGGTGTCTTATAGGAATGCCATCCCCTCTCCCCCCACTCCACACCAAGGCCCGAGCCTCAGGCCGCACCAAGCCTTCCACAGGCCTGTAGTAGGCGACCGTGGTGAAGATGATCATATACAAGCAGTAGATGAAGAAGTTGAAGTAGAAGATGCGCTTGACGAATCTGTCCCACTTGTCCTGCAGGAGGCGGTTCAGTGGCTCCACCAAAAGCATGTCGTGGCGATTCTAAGGGGAGCAAAGAGAGGTGAGGCTCACTCACCCACCAGCAGCCCCCTCGAGGTTTCGTCAGCCTGAGGCACTCCTCATACCCACATCTCTGCACTGGACCGGCCATGACCACATCCTCAGCCCACAGAGCCACTGAGGGTCTGAATAAGCAGGCTCACCCTCCAGGCCTCAGTGCCCCTGTGTGTACGTACAGCGAATGGGGTAAAATTGGACAAGTGCCCTTGACACTTAAGAACTAATAAGTGTTGCCCAGCATTCTGTGCCCATTACCTCCAATAACTAATTCCAGATTGCCTACCTCCTTATTATTCCCACAATAATGGGGAGAGGCTGGCACAGGCAGAGTCTTGCATGAGACTGCTTTAGGAAGGGCTGAGAAAAGGTAGGGCAAGCCTCTGGGTTCCTTATTTCTCACATTTCCAGCCCTGGGTCAGGCAGGCCATCCAGGCAGGAATGGCAATTACCAATGTGAGACTGGCAACTAGAAAGCCTTTCCCGTGGTGAGTGCCCGGGATACCATAACTACAAGTATGCTTTGGGTTAAAAGGCTGGTATCCAGGAGACCTCCTTTGAGGTTCAAGTATCCCAACGAGATCCCTGTTCAGTGTCTTCTTGAATACTTTTGGGAATGGAGAGCTCCCGCTGCCTCAAGAAGCCTGTGGAGAAACGCTAACTGTTGGGCAGATCTATCCTCCAGAATAAAGTCTCTCCCCTCTGCTTCTCGCCAGTGGTTCCAGCTCCGCACTCGGGGGCCCCATACTGCAGTCCTGGCCCCTGAGAGCCTCCGGAGACAGAAGGTGGCAGCTGTGGCACCAGATACCTCCCTTCTCTCAGTAAAACACCCCAGTCCTTTTAAGGCCATTTGCTACCAGGCCAGCCCTCCAGATTCCACATGGAGCCTGGGTGGGTGCTGACAGATCAGAGCACTGCAGGCCAGGCCTCCCCCGCCCCTGGACTCTGCTGGGTAACCACAGCCTCTCTTCCCTGTGAGACATGGTGGCAGCCCCTCGTCACCAACAGCACAGGCTCCAGCCCTGGGTCAGCCTCAAGGCTCAGAACATCACCTTAGAAAGAACGGACAGGGAAGGTGGCCTTTTCAAAATAGTGGTGGCAGGGGGTGCCTTTCATATAGTGGCGTCAGGAGCCTCATTTGCAAACCAAGTAATTAAGTAAGATGCCCACCTCCCACATACACAGACATAAATTCTAGATAAATTAAGGAGGCAAACATAAAATACATACAAAGGAGGTAAAAGAAAAGATGGGAGGATATGTGTGTAATCTTGAAGTGGGAGAAGCCTCCCAAAGCAAGACAACAAGTCACAGAAGCTATAAAAGAAAAAGATTGGGGTGGTGAACATGCAATACAATATACAGATGATGTCTTATAGAATTATACCCCTGAAATCTATATAAGTGTATAGCCAATGTCACCCCAATAAATTTATTTAAAAGTTAAAAAAAGGTTAACCAATTGCCTCTGTCAAAAAGAAAACCTATTATAAACAAATGATGCCTTGAATGAAGTTAAAAGACAGGAGACAAACTAGGGGAAAATAAAATATTTGTAACATGCAACAAAGAAAGGATCAATTCATTCTGTAACAAGAACACCTACAAACCAAAAGAGGCAAACAGTCCAGTAGAAGAGACAGCAAAGGACAATGAACAGGAAATCTACCAAAGAAATACGAATGGTCAATAAACATACGAAAAAATGATCAACCTCATGGTGACCAACACAGTGAGAATTAAGACATCAATGAGATGAAGGGGGAGTAAAAGGTGATGGAGGAGACCTGACTTGGGGTGGCAAACACAGAGCACAATGTGCGGTTGATGTGTTATAGAACTGTACACCTGAAACCTATGTAGTTTTATTAACCAATGTCACCCCAATAAATTCAATTAAAAAAAGACATCAATGAGATAGCATTTTTGGCTCCATGCACTTAAACAGTTTTAAAAAATAAAAAGATGGATAACACCCAGGCTGGCGTGGCCAAAGGTAACTGTGTACCGTGGTGGGCAAGCGCACTGATAAAGTCTGTTTCGGAGGATAATTTGGCAGTAGCTATTAAAATATTGAAATGTACATACTTTTTGACTTGGTAATTCCAATTCCAGCTATGCTTCATAGAAAAATTCTTGAACCCATGCCAAGTGGCCTATGGCTTCATAGTAGCAAAAACTGGAAATGCCCCGGATGGCCTTCCATGGACACTTCTCCCCGCCCCTACTATGCAATGGTGTGTAGCACTTCTTTTAAGGGAGCCGACCTTTGTGGACTGACATAAAACTGTCTACAAGACACAACATTAAGTGAAAAAATTGGTTTTTCTATGTGATATGTAGTATGATCCCATTTGTGTAAACAAAATGAAGCTACATGTTTTTATATGGATAAAAGGAGGATTCTTTTTGTCTATGTACTTCTGATTTAAGTTTTAAGGGGGATACGGTTGTGTATTGTCTGTATGATGAAGGAAAACACTCAAGGGGAATGAATGGGTTGATGAGGCTGCGGGACCCAGGCCCCGGGCAGCAGGTTTTCATCCATGAGAACACAACAGGGCTGTTGAAAGGGCCTTAGGAAGAATGGACACCCCACTGGGGTGGGGTGGAGGCTAGGGTGTGGCAAGACTGAAAGCCCTCCCTGGGTCCCAGCCCCGGCCCACTCACGGGGGTCTCATTGCTGCTGTAGGCGATCACCTCTAGCACCGAGTTCTTCTCGCAGGTGTCGATGCAGGACAGGTCGTAGAGCGAGGAGTGCACGGGCCCATAGGCCCACTCGGTGAACTTCCTCGACAGGTGCCTACACTCGGGCTCGTGGATCTCCCTCTGCAGAATATAGGCCAAGACCTGCCGTGGGAATCCAAGAGCCTGTGAGAGACCAGCCTGGTGCCCTGCCACAGGCTGTGTCCCCACTGGGCCACCAGCTCTGCTTCAAGAATAATTCTGCCTCCCAGCATAGCTGGAGACCCCACCCAAGCACCTACCTCCATCCCACAACCTTCTGACCGCCATCAAGATCAACCTGGCACTGCCTCAGACCCCAGCTGCAGCCACATCCGACCCATCATGTGATCACACCTGGCTGATCACATTCCTATTACCCTCGGCTCAACCCACCCCCATGGCCAGGCCCCAGCACCCCACCCCCCTCCATGTCTTATTGGGGATGCTCAGATTTAGAAATCAGAAATAGCCACATGTGGATACAGTGCAATATACAGATGATATATTATAGAACTGTACACCTAAAACCTGTGTAAGTTTATTAACCAATGTCACCCCAATAATTTCAATAAAAATAATGTTGACAAGAGCCAATGAAAAAGCATCTTGTGATCATTTAATTAGATTAAATGTTTAGGTTTGCTTCTCAGAAATTGAGACAGCAAATGGACAAAGAATTTTTTTTTTTTTTGGCAAAACCATTTGCTGTGATAGAAAGCAAATCAGTAGGTGTCTAGAGTGGAGAGGGCAGGGGGCGGGAAGACTGGCTGCAAAGGGCAAGAGAGAACTGCTGGGGCAACAACAGGTTCTGTGGGTTGACTGGGGTGGTGGTTATAGCTGTATGCATTTATCAGAATTCATCAAACTGAACACTTTGTTTCCATTTGTTTTATGTAAATTACACCTCAATACAGTTGATTTGAAACCATAAAAAAAAAAAGAGAAAGAAATGGCCACATGTGCAACGCGGGATTCTGCGCTGGGTTCTCCTCAGCTCTCGCAATTCCTCTGGCTTACTCTAATGTCCCACCCCACCCCGACAGGCTGCTGTGACAGCATCAGGACTCACAGGGTGGAGATGTCAGGCATGCTCAGTGAGGCAGGCAGTCCCCTCCCACAGCACCCACAGCACCCACAGCACCCCCAGCTCAGCATGAAGCCCCCTCCCTACCCCAATCTTCCCGCTGCTGGCAGCCAGGGCCAGTGGAGTCAGCCCCTTCTTGTTGATGAGCTCCTCCAGCTTCAGCGTAGGGTGCAGCTTGGCCCCCAGGATCAGAATCTCATTGTACATGCTCGTCACAAACTTGGTATTGTCAGCTGTGTTGTCCGCCACTTCCACCAGCGCGTGCAGCACTGTGTTGCCCACGGAGTCCCTGGCACTGATGTCTGCCGGCTGCCAGGAGTTCTGCAGCAGGAACTTCACAATGCCCAGCTGGTTGGTACACGCAGCCAGGGAGAGGGGCAGCTCACCTGCAGCCAACACAGGCACACAGTGGGCCCCAGGAAGAGGCAGCTGGGGCCCTGGAACACCCAGCCTGCATCTCCCTCCATCTCCACCCCAAACCTCTGCTCAGCAATCATCAATAAGTCAAGTGTCTGCCACATGGTCTCCCTACCAAAGTAGAAGCCAGGCCGCCCTTTGGTTTTCTTAAAGAAGTCCCCGTTGGCTGCAGCCTGGACATCTGCCCCGTTCTCCACCAGGAGGGTCACCAGTGCCATGTTCCGCCTCTCGATGGCGATATGCAGCGCCGTCTGGCCTATGGAGGATGCATGCTGTTGGCTTTGGGCTCGTGTCCTGCAGGGGTGCCCAAACAGGTGCTGGGGGACAGCCTGGGAAGACCGTGGCAGATGACTCCCCCAGTAGAGGAAGCCGGGCCAAGATCCGCAAAGGGGGCCCAGGGAGTCCCTGAGGCAGGACTAGAGACCCCCCAGGAGCAGGGGTCACCAGACTGGAAGCTGGAGGAGTCAAAATTGCCCAAGGGCAAAGAGCACAGCAGAGAGGGAGGTCAACAGTTCCAGAGGCCAGGAACACGAAGCCCACAGAGGGGAGGATGGGACCCTTAGCCCCAGGAGAATCCAAGCCAGCAGGTTGGGGAAGCAGGGACCCCAGGACCAAGAAATGCCAACCTGGTAGCTGGGAAAAGGAGTAAGTTGCTCAGAGGCTTGCCCTGGGTGCCTGTGCCCTCCTGGCTCTGCGTATGCTTGTGGCAGAGCTGCGCCACCCCGCCTCTCCTCACCCTTGTAGTAGCTGTCTGTGTAGCTGGCGTTGACAAGCTCCTTCAGGCTGTCGGTCTGCCGGGCAATCTCCAGGAGCAGGGGGATGGTGTTGTTCTGCCCATTGTGCAGGTTGAGCATCGCTTTCAGCAGACAGGTCTTCCCTGTCTCTGGGTCTGCAAGATACAGTGAGGGTCAGAGGGGGAGTGGCAGCTGGGGCCACACCCAGAACCCGGCCCTCTCCACAGCCACCTTTGAACTCGCTGTCCATGAGGTGCTTCTTGCTCTTCTGCAGGAAGAGCAGCAGGCTCTCTAGCTCCTCACAGTTATTCTGAGCGACAGCTTCAAAGATCTTCCTGCGGTCATAGAGCTTGAGACTTTTCTTGGTGCCGGCAGGGGCCGAGTCCTGGCATAGCTGCCTGTGGGACAGAAAACACCCTTGTCTCCTACTCTGGTCTCCCCCATGGGCCTGAGGCCTTCGGAGCTTGTGGGGCAGCACAGTGAAACCCCAAGGAACACCCTGGTATAACATCCACCCCGCCGGCTCAGTGACTGTCCAGGAAGTGTATGTTACATGGAACAGGGCGGTGCATAGGCCCCGTTCTGCCCTCACCCTGTCTGTAGACACCATCTAGAAAGTCTCTGCCCTCGAGGCTTCCTCCAACCCCCAGGCCACTTGCCTCTCTGCCTGCTCAGGAGCTGGGCTCAGAAGGCCGTAGCCTAGAGGGGCTGGAGACAAGGGTTTGGCTGGCCCCAGCTAAGTTAAAAATTGTCCTCACGATGCCCCAGACGTCAGCCAGCGCACATGCCCTCTCTCTCTCTCACCCTGGAGGAAGTGGGAGGGCTGGTGGGCTCCTCACTAGAGCTGTTTTGTGCTCTCTGTCTAAAAGCATCCAGCCCTTGAGCATTTTGACTGAAAATCTAAGTGTTTGGGCCTAGTAAACACTCTAGGCCTGGACATCTGGAGATCAGCTGGTAACTAAGATCAGCCTACATGCCAATACGTGTCCTTTAGGTCCTGTGAGTGCAGATGCTGCAATGGATGACCTCTGAAGGCTCCCAGGCTCTCCAGCTCTGTGACCTTCAGCCCATAAGCCAGAGCACCACTCGATGCCTCCATGGCCAGGCCTCAGCCCACTGAGCCAGTTGGACTACTGGTGGGGAGGGAACCAGGCTTCAGACGCAGCTTACCGGGTGCAGGTGGGGCCATCCTCAGCCTTCTGGACCATGAGAACAGGACTGACTGTGATGGCCGGGCAGGAGGCTGGCTGACCTTCCTTGTAAGAGCAGTCCAGAGGAGAAGCCTCCTCGGAGTCACCCTTCCCGAAGAGCCGGCCTCGGCTCTTGGCCGTGGGGATGTTGAGCTTGGCTGGAGCTGGCCTGGAGTGAGGGTTGCCGTCCAGGGGGTCTGGGAGGGTGTCCTCTTGTGGCAGGTCCTCAGACTCCCCTGAGTCTGAGCTCCCTCGTTTCTTCATCCTTGCCCAAGAGGCAGCCTGCAGGCAGCCACCAAGATCAGGTTTGTTCCCAGCTCCAGAACTGTACGACCCTGCCCACTAACTGCCCTCCTGGCAAAGGACACCCCAGAGGTCCAACAGCTGCTACCCCAAGCCCCCCAGAATGGAAGCTTTTGGGGATACTGTGCCTCCCACCCTGGAAAGCCCAGTAGCAGTCCCAGGGACATCAGCCTGGAAGTGGACAGGCCCCAGCTTGGAGTCAGCAGGCTCTGAGGGGTTTGGATGGGTCAGTCCCCTTCTCTGGGCCTCAGTTGCCTCATCTGCAGACTGCGGATGATGTCACCACTCTACAGCCCCCCAAGAACAGAATAAGGGAAACAGTGGGAGTGACTGTCTTCGGCTGTGACGCATGATGAAGACAGCTCAGCCACAAAGAGCCGAGCAGTCTGCATCACAGAACCAGGCAGCTGGCGGAGGGTGACACCTTCCCATTCACCTGCACAGGCCCCCCTGCGCCCTGCGCCCTGCACACCCATCATCAACCCTGCCCTCACCGGCCTTTGCTCTTCTACCTGGCTGCTGCAACCACTGAGTTTGTAGGGGATTTTTTCCATTTATTATTATTATTATTATGAAATTATTGCATGCCAAGCATCCTGGCTCTAAACTCTTCTACTTTGAGGCGCCGGTGGGCCTCCCAAGCCTGAACACCTGGAGTTAAGCTGGCAGTGAGCAAATGCCAGCACCTGTGGCTGTAAACTTGTGTAGATACTGTTCTCTCCCCTGCTGCTCTTTCCCTCCATCCGCCTGGGCATCCCCACTCCCTGGCAGCCGGGCTGTCCCACATCTCCATGGCCTTTGCTACTGTAGTGCCTCCACTTAGGGTGCTTTCTCCTCCTTTTCTTGCCCAAATCTTACCACCTCTCAGATGCCACCTCCCTCAAGGTCCACGCTCCTCCACATCCCCTAATCTCTACACTGGTTATGTCCCCTCCCCCTCCAGAGTGGCCCAGCTCATTGCCATTCATCCCTCATGGCCCTCTAACATGGTCCACTGCCCAGGCTAGCAGCTTCTGTCACTCTTTGTCTCCCCTGTCCTGGGACCTCCTCCTGGGCAGGGGGCTCGCTGATCCATCTCTTTATGGAAAGAAAAAAAAAGCAAGCTGTGCCGGGCACCCCAGTGGGGAATGAGAGGGATCAGATTCAGACCCTTCTAGTTCCCACTTGCATCCGAATGAAGGAGAGTCATGTTCCAGCAGAGGCTGGATTCCAGAAAGCAACCACTGAAGGGATGGGCGGCTTCTCCAGACAGGCATTTTCCAGTAAAATTCCAGGCAGTGAAAATGCAGAGCATGTGGCTGTGTCAAGGCAGTAAATCAGCTCCGACCTAGTGCCCAGACCCATGGGGAATGAGGCAGTTGCATCACTCTGCCTCCCGTGAACGGGACAGACGGCTGACTGCCGGCCCGTTTCCCCTCCTGCCTGTTCTGCTTTCAGGAAGACCTGAGTCTTCCTCTGATTCACCCATCAGGTAGAAACCCTGGGGCAGGAAGTCTTCCCCACCACAGGAAGCCCCGCTTCCAACCACTCATCCACTCATTCATCAATCACTCAACACCCACATACTGAGTCCTACTGAGTACCCGGCCCTGTGCTGGGGGCACAGATAGGACTCAGAACCCATCTGAGACAGAAACCAGGTGCCAGCTGGGGCGTGGGGATGGCAGGAGGGGCCGGAGTCCTGAGAAGGCTGCAGGGAGGAGGTGACAGATGAGCTGGGGCTGCAGGGGAGCAGGGTTGGGCTGTAACTGGGAGACAGGGTGGGGATCCCTAGAGCAGTTGATGAGGGGAAGCCAGTGGGACTGGAGGACAGGCAGCGGGGTCAGAACCAAATAGCTGTTGGCCTTGGCATTCAATGCCATTAAGTGTGGATATTGTTGCATGGATGGTAGGGCACCACAAAAAGCTCCAGGAGGCTGACACAAGGCACTGCTCTGTACTTCCTGAAGACACCTTCCTGTCCAGGACAGTTCAGCCCATGGGGAGCCTGCCACCATGAAAGGCACAGAAGGCTACAGCAAGAGCGAGAGTAAACGATGCATCTGAGTACAGGCTGTGCAATGGAGAGCGCCATTCCAATGCTTCACAGGCGTTCCTGCCCTTCATTCCCACATCTCTAAGAGGTCAATATTTTACAGATGGGGAAACTGAGGCATGGGGTGGTTACATCACTTCTTCGAGGTCACCTAATAAGAAATAGAACCTAAACTGGACCCCAGGCAGCCTGGCTCTAGAGCTTCTCCAGCCCTCTGCCTGCTCTTGGGAAGGTTCAGGGTTCTTTCTCAGCCATAAACTCAGCCCCAAACCTCACACCGAGTGGGGAGGGCACGGGCAATCAGATAAGGCCCTCCCAGCCCTGGGGACAGGCAGGTGAGGACAAAGCCCTTCCACTCAGAAGCCCCAAACCTGTATCACCCTCTTGCTCAAACAAGTGTCCCAGGAAGCTCAAAACACAAAACGAAGTATGAATAAGACCCAGGCACCCGCCAGGACTGGCTCGCCCAGGAATGTCTCCCCTTGGATAAGGCTGGTTACAAAACCAAGAAAAAACCTGCTGTCTGAATAGTGGCTCTTAACCAACCAACCGGAGAGCACCAGTCAGAGCAGGAGTCTCCCTCAACCTTTCAGCAGTGTTCTTTTTTAGCAGCTTCACTCTTCCTCTGAGCAATCCAAATCTAATGCAACCCAGTTAATAAGAAGCAACCCATATAGTACCATCATCTAGTCAATCAACAAACCCTGAATCTACACTCCACACCCTGCACCTGATTCCTTACTGGACACCAAGCTTCTCCAGAGTAGAGGGCAGGATAGGGACTGAGAGGCCATGTGCTCTGGGTAGGGAGGGTGCACAGGGACAGGAAGTCTGTCACTGCGAGACCTGGGATGTGTCCAGCACGGGAGCCCCATGGCAACCCGCTTGTCACTGTCAAATGTCATACAGTGATGGGCAAATTCCAACAGTGATTTGGGGTGTCTAAAGGACATGGTTGTTCTGGTTTACACAAGATTCACAGACACCCATCTGAACTAAAGGCCAATCCCGAGAAAATTATCCTGCCCAGCAAAGACCTGGTTTGGCTTCTGGGTCTTTCTCAACTCCAGACAGAAAGGGCACAGCCCACCCCCCACCCCACCACCCAGCAACAAACTCCCTTTTTGTCTCCCCAACCCAAGTGAGACATGCTAGGGCATGGCTCTCCCACTCCCCCATCTGCCTGAGCATCTACCTGCCTCCCACCTCCCTGCAGGCCCTGATCACTCTTGTCCCCCCACCCCGGCCTACCTGAGCCTCTCCTAAAGAGAGGTGGGGAGCTGGGAGCTTCCCAGCCCGTGAATGAAGAGCCAGAGGAACTCTGCCAAATACAGAGACAGAGAATGGAGCCTGGACAAGAAGCCAAGGCTGCTGCCTCCAGGCCCAGCCCTCCTTCACTCCAGAGAGGGCAACATGCTAAAACCTCCAGCCACAAACCACGGCCTCAGCAGCAGCCACAGGTTCTTCGCCCCAGGATGACTCTGGAGCAAATAACGCACATGGTTAATAGCAACCTCCATTATCACTTACCCAGTGCTGCAATTAGCCAGGTTAAGTGCACTACAACTACAGCTCACGAGCACTGCATCACGACCTTCAAGACAGCCACTGTTATTATCCCCATTTTTCAGATGGGAAAACTGAGGCACTGAGAGGCTAGCTGAACAGCTGGAAAGCGCAGGGCCCATCTTCTGACAGCTCACTGTGCCACTCTCAAAGCTAACATCTATGTTGGCTATCAACCAACAGAAGGGACTCACCAACTAGACGCAGGTACACCCAGCCCCAGCGGGTGCCGTGAGCTCCAAGGCCGCTGCTACTTGAAGGGAGAGTCAGGCTGGTGTGGAGAGAAGAGTCATCCCCAGGCCTCCAGAAGGTCCTCGGCACCCGCCCAGCTGCAGCTGCTCTGCACTGGCCGGATGGGCTGTGGGCTCGCTCTGGCACTCAAGGAAAACGGTTCCAGCAATGGCAGCAGCTGCAGTTGCCGCAGCTCTGATTCCCAGAGGATCCCGAAGTCTTTCCCATCATTTTGGCCCTTTTTCGAAAACCACTTAGCCACTGCCCCACCTCCAAACATGCCAGGGTTATAGTGCACTTAGCCACACACAGTCCAGAACCAGCCAGAAATGTGCCTTCAGCTGCCAAAGAAGGAGGGTGCTGCCCAGGCCTCCTAAACCCACCCCCGTTCCAGATGGGGTGTTCCAGGGAAACAGCTCAACACACGCGGCTTCACAAGCAGAGAGGCCCCTGGAACTGCTGCTTTCAAAATGCAGAAGGCATGGGAATGGCCGGGGCACCCACCACACAGGCCTGGCCTGGCATTTCGGACCTTGTTTTGAGCTCTGCCTTTGCACCAACTTTGTGTAACCCGTGAACCAGCCTCTCTGGGGCCTCTCGCTCCATGTGTGCCCAAAACTGGGGTGGGCATTGAGGTGGGGAGCCTCTGAGTCAGCCGGGACCCAGCCTTTCTTAACAAGGGTTCATCACGGAACCTCAGAACAGAGAAAATTATGTGTCCATTTTCTCATTTCTCCTAGTATGACACTAAATGCATAGAAGCAAGGTTAATTCATCACACACAATAGGGTGTCACTCCTTCCTGGAACCCGGCCAAGGAAAGCTACAAAGTCTTTCTGGGTGTGCAGACAGGTGGCAGCCCACAGCACCCAACAGAAGCCATCCCAGCAGCTGCCCACAAGAGCCCCGCAGAACTCCCGAAGGCCGTGAGTCAGACGCGGCCCGCACTGAGCAGCACATGCCAGGACGGCCCTCCGCAGCCCTCCCTGGAGTAGCTCACAATCCCTGACCCTGGAGTCAGGAGTGAAAGCACACAGATCACGTGGATCCGCAGGACATCTTACAGGTCACAAAGCACTTTCCCAAACTCACTCTCCCAGGCCACGCGACAGCCCTGGGCAGTGGGAGGGCAGAGACTGCCATACCCATTCCACAGGTGAGAAATCTAGCACCAATTGGAGGCTCGCCCCGGTCACACTGCTAGTCTGGGCACGGAAGCTGGACCCCTCCCACCTTGCCCCTGCTGGGATACCTGCTCTACATGCACTATTTTTGCACAGTACAGTGGCATTAAGCACATTCACAGTATTGCGTGACCACCACCACCCCCAAAATCTCTAGGACTCTTTCCTTGCAAAACTGAAACTCAGTGCCAATTAAACACTAAACCCCGAGCCCCTCCTTCCTTCCCCGAGCCCCTGGAAGCCAGTCTATTTTCTGTCTTTATGAACTTGACTACACTAAAAAAGAGGGGTCATGCAGCATTTGTCCTTTGGTGGCCGGCTCCTTTCCCTTAGCATGGTGTCCTCAAGGTTCATCCATATTGTAGCATGTGTCGGAATTTCCTTCCTTTTGAGGCTGAGTAATATTTCACTGTATGTTTATATCACATTTTGTTTATCCAATCATCTGTCACTGGACACTCGGGTTGCTTCCACCTTTTGGGTGTTGGGAATAATGCTGCTGTGAACACGGGTGTGGGAATATCTCTTTGAGACTCTGCTTTCAATCCTTTAGGGTACATACTCAGAAATGGGATTGTTGGATCATGAAATTCATTCTTAATCGCTACATAACAATCTGTTACATATATGAAAGACTCACCAGCAGTGACACCTAACCTACGAGTCCTCATTATTTCTTCTAAACACGTGCGCCAGAGGTGCCACGAAGTGTGCAGAGACCGTGACGTGCCGATACCACGTCGGCACGGCCCCTGGCCCACACCCGGCCTGAGCCAGGCTCAGGCCTCAGCTGCAGGCAGCCCCTGGGCACAGGTGGGAGACGTCTGAGGAAGGTGCTGAGAGAACCAGCCACTCCAGGAGCAACGCCCAGGAAAGGGGAGGGTCGTACTTCTCCACCGGGACCACCCCTCAGTCCCCAGTGATCTCTGCCCCCAGTGAAAGCAACCCATGTCCCTAAATGTGCCCACAGAGCCATTGGGTGCCGACATCCCCCTGGGTCTCGCCGTGCTGTGCAGGCTCCCAGGGCTCCGGGGCAGCCCCGGGCCCTCCCCTCCTTCCCCAACAACTCATTGGCCCCCTTGGCCTCTTCCCCTCGCCATGCACTTCCCTTACACACAGGTTTCCCAGGACCCTTATCTCCTCCTGCCCTTCTCTGAGACCCTCACCCCTCCAAGGACCCATCTGGCATTCCCAAGCCAGTGACGCTTTCCTCCAGGCGTCCAGCCCCGCCCCTCCCTTGAGCTCTATCCTTGCCTCCCAGAATCTCCTTCCCCTTAAGCTGGCCCCCATCTCAAGATGGACTTATCTTCCCTCCATGTCCCCTCCTCTCAATGTTCCTGCCTGGAAATATACTGACTCTCTTCCAGTCACCTAGTCCAACGTATCTTGCCATCTCCACCCCCTCCTTCTCTGTCTCATTGTCTGGCTACATTTCTGTAGCTCACATCCATCCTCTCTACATCCGGCAGCCACCTCTTCTCACTGGAAGCACGAGAAGCGCCTCCCTTCTCCCCATCTGCCACCTCCCAATCCACAGTCCTACGTCATCCTGATCATGCCCCCTTACCGAACAAGGCCTTGCCCCTCGGCCCAGCACCCTGAGCCCAGAGCCCCAACCCCCTCCCCACTGCATCCACTTCTTCCTGTCACCTAGACACATCTGCTCCCCAGCCACTAACTGTGCCAGGCTCTGTGCTTTCCTTCAGTCTCCTCCCACCCAACATGCTTGCACTATCTGTCCCACTTAACCCATCTTCAAGGCCAGGTGACAGGTGAGACCTATGGGCGCTGAGGTTCAATCATTCAAAACTTCCTCAAAAATGCCTCCCCCTGCCCAGGACCTGGCCTAAAGTGCTCACCCAAGGACAGTGGTAAGCATACTGGTCTCATCTGGAGCTTCCTAGAGCGTGGACTGAGTTTTAATTCCTCTGATGTTTGTGTCTTGCTTCCCAGATGTTAATGGCTTCAGGGTGGACAGGGCCCTCCTGCCCTCTGTTGTCCTTCTCTAAGCCACACTCCAAGCCTTGCCCGAGGAGCACGCTGACCGGCTCTATCTGAACGGCACCACCCTGAGTGGCGGCTCTGCTAAAACTCATGACCTGGTGGCCTCACGATCATCAGCGTGGCTTTCTGGGTGCAATTTGAGCAGGGTGTTCTTGAATTTATGTAATGATCCACCCATTAAAACTCCTTGTGAGTAGATCCTGTTTGGATGATGACTTCTAGGAGGGGGTGCTTCACCAAGCTGGCGTCGGATGGGCAGGAAGCAGTGCAGGTGGGTGAGCCAGGTCTTATGTGGCCACAGGTCCCACTCTGGGTTACCACCAGGGGACACACTGACTTAAACTGCGCTCTCCACCCGGCGATCGGAGCCGAATTTATTTTCTTCATCCCCTAGGGTCCCCCATGGATTTGAAGCCAGGCTTTCCAGCACAGCTAGCGACCAACAACCTCCCATGTGCAGGAAAGGCCTGACTGCCGAAGTGGGGAACCGTCAGCCGGCACCTCCAGGAGTGACCAGGTGGGAACCAGGCGGTGCCAGTCCGAGCCCCAGGGTGATTAAGGCACCACTGCAGGTCCCTGCCAGCCACCCGAGCACAGGGACAACTCTACTAGTCTTGTCTTGAGCTTTCTAAATCTTGTTTTAATTTCCCTGATTTTTGTGTCTTGCCTCCCAGATTTTAACTCGTTTTCAGGGGTCCCAGATCCAGATGACAAATAGCAAACCCAGGCAGGGAAAAACCTACTACTTTCCTTTCTGCACTTGGTCTGCACATTAGTGTCATTGGGTACCCACATGAGTCTGAAAGACCAGCTCCGTGGAGGGCAGGGCTCTGTAGAGGGGCCAGCATGCTGCAAAAGTGGATGGAGGTTGGCCAGCTGAGCTGAAAAGGACCAGGCATCCATCTGTCCACTCAGCATCTGACTCCACACCTGAGGGCTCAACCGGGACCCAGGCAGGGGCTGGGACAAGAGGGAGAAGCAGCTGAGGGTCAGGGCTGTGGGCAGAGAATGGAGGCAGGGAGAGAAAAGGCCGGGCTGTGCCAGATACCGGCTGCGTGAACTTCGGCTGTGGCTGGAGCTCTGGGCCTGCTTATTAATCCACAAAATGGGCGAGAGCACCTGCCCTGCCTGCTTGTGGGGCTTTTCCGGGGATTAACAAGAACACTGGGTGTGAGCTGGTAGAGGTCTAAATAGGTGTGAGGGATTATTGCTCTCATCCTCATTACTTCAGCATGAGAGCCGCATCTGCTGACTGCTGAGCTGCATCCGGCCATTAGCTGGAGGCTGTGACTAATTGTTTTTTAATAAAAAAAATTTTTTTGCTTAATGTTTTATGAGTCACACAAGTGAGCATCTCATACCAAGAATATCTCACTTTCAAAGATGGCCTGTCCATCTAATCATGGCTGAGAAGAGGCCAGGTGTGACAGACCCTCTTTTCTGAGGGCCCACTGTGCACTGTGCGAGCACACAGCAGTGACTGGAGTGGCTAAGCCAGTCTCTACCTTAACGGAGTCCAGAACAGATGAGGACCAGCGAGGATCTCTGTGACGCTTACACAGTGGGGCTCCATGCAGCAGGCACAAGCCAGGGGCCAGCAGGCTGTGCTAATGGCCCACACCGAGCAGGGTCCCAGATCCCGGCAGCAATGGCATTCGAGTGGCAAATGTGCTGCCTGGGAGACTGGGCCTGGGACAGGCGTAGAGCTCTCTGCCCTGTGAAGAGAACATTCCAAATGTGGGCACTGGCCCAAGTTAAGATGTAGGAAGAGGACAGGGAATACCTACTAGGGACCCTGCCCTCAAGGAGCTTGCAGTCCACCTAAGGAAAGAAAAATGGAGAAATGGAGAACATGAAAGCCGCACAAACGTTATGTGCATGTCGTCGAGGGCCAAAGGCAGGGTGTGTGTGGCAGAGGGCAGGGAGCGAGCTTCCTCAGCCGCCCTGCAGAGGCTCCAGGCCGCGTGCAACAGAAACAGCGGCAGCACTGTTCACTGACAAGTTCGGGCTGTGAGTGGGCTCGTGGAAAGGGGCCACACTGGACACCAGGCCGGGCTGCCTGGGCTGCAGGATACCCACCCAATGCCTAATCTTGTATTTATAGACTCCATCCACTGCCCCTGAGAATGCAAGTCAGAAGGCCAGTCCCTCCGATGGACAGGGCTCTCAGTTACCCTGCAGCTTACTCTGGGCTGCCTTCTTCTTCAGGGGCTCCAAAAGGAGGGCACCTTAACTCATGCTGTCTGAGAGAGAAATGGCATGACTTTCCTGAGGGACCTGCTGCCACTCATCCTGGCAGAACTGTGGGACAGGTGTCTTACATTAAGGGGACAAGGCTCTAGAAGAATAAGCTTTAGTATCTGAAATTCAATCAGCACAGCCAGGCAGATTCATCTAAGAGTTTCAGACAGTGACATAATCCATAAAGTGACATTTACAAAGAGACGATGTGACTGCCTCCCACACGCATAGTTCATTAGATGCCTCTGAGTCTGCCAGAGTCTGAGGTCGCCCCTGGGAGTCTGAAGTAGACACAGCGATGATGGCCTCCTCCTGGAAGCCACTCCAAGGTCATCCCTACGGACCATAGGAAAGTTTGAGATGCTCTGGGACCCTGCAGGCATGCTGACTCAAGTGGGGTGTTTCTGCCAGACACGGACACACCAAGAGAAAGAAGAGCCACGGCCTGCAGGATCCTCTTTGCAAGGGGTCCTCTCTAATTAAACTGGCCATCTCTCTGGCAGGAGCATGCCTGGATGTGCCCCTCACTTTGGAAGACTTCTGAGGTGGTGCAGAGGCAAAAAGCCACTGCTGCACACGCCCCCTCCGAGAAAAGGGTCCTGCTAGTGCACAGCCAGATTCTTAGGAACAACATGCCTGGCCTGTGGGGCCGCACAGCAGCCACCTCCCTTGCTGGTCACGCTGCCCAGCTCTCCTTCCCTGGTCCGTGCCTTCAAGCCAGTTATGCTGTGAGGGTCTAGGGCAGCCCCGACACAGCATCCCCTCCTTCGAGGGAAGCACGTGGCAAAGAGGACGGCACAGACCCCTGTATCTTCATCTCAGCTGGCCTGCTCCACTGCCCTGGGGCCACGCCCTGCCCCACATCACGGGCTGTGGCCAGGGCAGAATGATTGGGAGAGGGGTCACATGGTACAATTGAGTCAGGAAGGACTTTGTTTTTTATTGTTGTTCCATTACAGTCGTCCCAATTTTCCCTCGTTGCTCTCCCCTGTCCCGCCCACCCCTGCCCCAACCAGTCAATCCCCACCCTGCTGTCCATGTCTGTGGGTCATTTATACTTGTTCTTTAATTAGGCCAGGAAGAATTTTTCTGAGAGTACGTGTGACCCAATTCAGACTTCATTCCCCTAAACAACCCAAAAGCGTGAGATCGGGTGGAGGATGGGTCTTCTTTTCTTCCTCGGAGCCCCCAGCCACCAGACATGTTGGTGTCTGAAGTCCACCATTTATTTTCTCTTTGTCTGCACGTGAACCACAGTGAGCCTGCTGACCAGGACGCTGGGTTACTCTTCCTCTTCTCTCTTTTTCCCACATTTACATTTGCAACCAGCTCCCGGGTGCGTCTCTTTCAAGGCACATATTCGGGACCTGGTTGCAGGCTCCTGCCTGCATTATTAGACTGTGCCCTGCAGGCAGGTTCCTGGTCAGCACGGTGCCCTGAGAACAAACATTGTTTAAAGCTACCCACAGTGCTGTCCAGGAAAAGGATGACCCCAAGCACATGTCAGGAATGTTAATTAGATAAAATTTGCAATGGTCCTTCGGCCAGAGAGTGTGCTAAGACTCCTTCTGGTTGAGGTTTCTCTGGAGCATGACCAGCGCTGCCCCCACAGCTGCGTCCACATCCTGCCCAAAGGACACTGGGAAAGGGAAAGCCTTCTGCACCTCCTCCCTCAGCACCTCGTTCCTGGACAGCGCACTCCCACTGCTGACCACCCGCTCCACGCCCCACTCTTTGAGCTGCTGAAACGGAAGCATTGAGTGCAGGTTCTGAATGATGCCTCGGCACAGGGCCCGGGTCACGTGCCCCAGGGAGAGGTCGGAGGAGGAGATTCTGGTCACTGAGGCCAGCTGGTCTGGCAGATGCCTCTCGCCCAACACTGTTGGAGTGATGGTTAGGCGGGTGTCTCTCTGCTGTGCAGCTGCCTGGATCATGCGTGCATACACAGTAGATTCTTCAACCTCCAGGCCTGCCAGGAACAGAGAAGACCCGTGTGAGCTCATGCACCCCCTCACTGCAGGATGAGACAGTATAGAATTCCCTGAGGGCAGACACAGGTCTGCCAATGGCTCCTTCTCACCGTAGCTGGCTGCTTCCCACTCAGGGACTCATAATCTGGCTAGCTGTGCTATGCACCAGATCTCAGCCGCTCTCTCACTGCAGACCCCAGCCAGACTTCAGGGGGAGGTCATGTAAGTGTTGCTGTGAGCCCTAACCATCCCACAGCTATGGCACCCCTGGTGCCTAGGGGGCCAAAATGCACACACTGGCCAACAAGTATCATGGCTACTACCAGACTTATCAGCAATGTCACAGAAGTCCCAGGGTCATGGGGCTGATCATGGTCCAGCCCTGCCCCAGCAGAAGCTGAGGCCCGTGCTTCTCACATCTGAACATACACAGCAATCACTTAGGGATCTTACTGAAGTGCAGCTTCTGACCCCACACACCTGGCGAGGGCTCTGAGATTCTGCATTTGGTATCAATCAGCTCCTAGAGGAAACCAGTACTGCTGGTCTGAGGACCACACTTTTTGAGAAGAAGGCTCTAGACCAGTGCTTACCAACACTTGAGGGCATCGGAATCACCGGAGGCACCCTTATTAAAGGCCACACTCAGGCCCCGCCCCCACCACAGACCACATAATCAGCGTTTCTGCAAGTGGCGCTGGAACATCAACATTGTTTAAAAAACTCCACAGGAGTTTCCAATGTGCAGCCAGTGCTAAGAGCCACCAACCTAGAGCCACCGTGGAGTCTCATTGTCAGCACATTTAACATGTAGAAACTCAACTATAATGCTCAGGAACTAGAGAGAGAGAGAAGTAATTAAAATATCACATTTCAAATTTTGATCAGCAGGACTCTGGTTAAACTCTGCTGAGTGAATATGTGTCTTTCCTGTAGAAATCCTACTAAAATATCAGGAAAACCAGGTGCTTGGTGGGTAACCTAGTACAGTTAAACCCTGGTTCTCGGAAGTCCTGGTTCTCAAACAATTCTGTTCCCGACCAAGTTGTTCGTGGGGAAAAAAGTCTCAGTTGTCGAACAAAAGTTCAGGTCTCGATTCTCGACCCGACAGCCCTTTCATGCTGAAGCCTGTCTGACTGGCCTTGTGTCTGTCAGGCGACAAACCATGGAGATTCTATTTTTGAACAAGTCGCTTCTCGAACAGTTTTCTGGAACAAATTAAGTCCAAAAACCGAGGTTCCACTGTACTTGTGTACAAATATATACACCTGCAGGACTGAGCCCTTGGAAGGAAAGTGCTGGGTCCAAGGATATGACACTCTGCCTTTAGAACTCGTACCAACGTACACTACACGGCAGTGTGTAAGGTGAGTCTCTCCACATCCTAGGAAACACAGTGCGTTGGGAACTTCTGAAAGAACAAATATAAATGTAAAGCCATCAACTAACGGGAAAAAAAGGGAAAGGAGATAAAGAAAAAAACAGATCGATCAAACAGAAGACGGAGAGACTAAGGGGATGTGAAGTCTAAATGCAATGTGGTGATCTGGACTGCATCCTGGAACAGCAAAAGGGCATTAGTGGAAAAATCACTGAAATACAAATGAAAGTTACAACTTAAAAATAATAATGATGTGTTCATATTTCCTTAACAAAAATTCAAAACTATGTTTTGAGGAGATGCTGAAATAAAGTGTTCTCCCTCGCTGGGAAACTCTAAGGCCACAACACAGGCCTTGAGGAACTCCTGCAGGAGGGGGTGCTGGCTGGAGCCCGCTGGCTTCCCGCCCTGGTGCTGCGTCCCTTGGCCCGCCGCCTCAGCCGAGTCCACTAGGGAGACTCACTGCTCTGAGCTACCAAATGTCCCCACCACGGGCTTACAGCCATGAAACATGGGGGGGGGGGGGCTGGGAAAACAAAGAAGGGAAGGGACTTGACAAGGCCACACAATGACCCAGGGACAGAGCTGGAAACCAAGGCCACTCTCCTGGGTCGCACGCATCACACTGTCCTTACTGAACAAGCATTATGTCACACTTACTGTGGGCCAGACACTGTTCTAAGTGCTTCGCAGTATCAACTCACTTAATCCTCACAGTTCTTGAGATGCAGAGCCCTTGAGGGGTGCCCCCTCTTCAGATAAGGAAGGTAAAACACAGAGGAGTTAAGTAACCTCCCCAAAGGCACACAGGAGGTGGCAGAGCTGAGATTCAAACCCCGGCCCCCTGGCTCCAGAGTCCCTTCTAAGAAAGGGAATCAGCAACTACTCACCAGAATTAAATGCTGTGAGGACTTTAAAGTACTATAAAATGCCAGTTTTTTACTCATTCATGTTTAGTTAATCCTTTTATTTTCAGCAGTCCATAATCATCAGGACAAAAATCTCAAATGCGAGGGACCGGGGGCCTCACTGACAAATAAGACCATAGCCCTGACCGGTGCGGCTCTGTTGGTTGGGCATCATCCTGCACAGCAAATGCTACCTGTTTGGTTCCTGGTCAGGGCACCGGCCTGGGCTGCACAGTCACTCCCAGTCAGGCAAGTACAAGAGGCGACCGATCAGTATTTCTCTCTCACGTTGATGTTTCTCTCCCTCTTGTTTTCCCTTCCCCACTCTCTAAAAAAATAATAAATAAAATATTGAAAGAAAGAAAGAAAAAGAAAAAGAGAAAGCGAAACTGGGAGACTCTCCTGATTCTCCACAGTCAAGGTCAGGAGAGGAGGTGCTCCTTCCACAGAGAGAGAATAGGTAAGGGCAGCCCAGAGGACGAGATGCTGGACGCTCTGATTCCTAAGGAAGGAAGAGGAGTTCTAGAACCTGGCTGGGACTGAGACATGAATCTAGAAGTATTGACAGCACGTTCAGCACCAAGAAAATCCACAATGAAAGGACAAGTGAGATGCTGCCGCTGTGTGAGCCACATCTTACCTAGGTCCGCCATCCACTGGACCAGCATGTGGACAAATGTGGCCAGCACGTTGCCCCCATTCAGTGATGCTGCCACTGCCAGGTAGGTCCTGCCAAAGTACGGGAAGTAGGCAACTGGGGCCGCGGGGTCTGGAGCCTGCGCCGGCTGGAATCCTGAAGGCATGGAGGCTGCCAGCTGAACCGAAGTGCTGATGTTGAGAACTGGGGTCCAAGGAAAGCAACAGTTAGGTCTGTCGGGCTGACCCGGAGGTCACAGGTCACAGGTCACAACAGGACAGGGGGAGAGTGTGCTGGCTTTAAAAATACATCCAAAAATTCTTTGACACTCTTTCTTTCAGGTGCTACAGCCTAACTCCCCTCCTCGTGAGGTGGGCTGGACTCAGTGACTCGCTTCTGTTGAGAGAATGAAGCAGAAGTGACGGTGTGTGACTTTGGAGACCAGGTCATCAAAAAGCACTGCAGCCTCAGGAAGGCAGGCAGTGTTAGGAGCAGAGCTACGGAGAGGGGAGGCCTCTGCCAACAGCCACACGAGGGAGCTGAGAAGTGGACCGTCCAGGCCTGGCCAAGCCTTCGGATGAGGATAGTCCAGCTCCTCAACAGCCTGACTGCAAGTTCACGAGGGGCCCTGAGCCCGACTCCCCCATCACACCCAGAGTCCTGACTCTCAGAAAGTGTTTCATCTGTTTTAAACACGGACGTTTACAACATAAATTTCAAACCCAGACACACACACACAAAAAAGAAACTGTGAGATAGTAAATGTTTGGTGCTTTTAGGCTACTGAATATTGGGGTGATCAGTTACGCAGCAGGAGACAACTATTTATAGAGAGTAAAACTTCAGCCAAAATGTTTTATTCTCTGCAGAGGTCTCGTTCATTTTCGGCGGGTTCTACTTCCTCCTCGTTTCCAGGGTGTTTTGTTTTTTTAATCCTCACCCAAGGATATGCTTAATTGACTTTAAGGAGAGAGAGTAATGGGGGGAAGAGAAAAAGAGACATATCAATGTGAGAAAAAAACAGCTATCGATCAGCTATCTCCTGTAAGTGCTCTGACTGGGGATCAAACCAGCAACCTAGGTATGTGCCCTGACTGGGAATCCAACCTGCAGTCTTTTGACGTGCAGGACAATGCTCAAACAACTGAGTCACCCGGCCAGGGCCAAGGTGATTTTCTTAACCTCCCCCAAGAGCAGGAGGATGATTTCCTCCTCTAGATCAAGGCCAGGGCCCACAGGCTGTTCCAGCGGTCTCTCCTCCAGTAGTCACAAGACCTGACCCAAAAGCCTGTTCTTCTCCATCTGCTGGGAGCCAAACTAACTGAGGTCAGCATTCAACTTTCCCACCTACTGGGTGGCAGGGGTTGTCAGAAGCAAGAGCAAAAGCAATCTGAGAAAGCCAAAAGCGTTACTTTCTGCCACATCTAGCCCTTCACCATCACTATAAACCAGAAGCAGTGTGCCCTCCACTGTCCCCTCAGGTGGAGGTGTCAATGATGGGGGCCACCAAGTTTGCCTGTGGGCATGGCACAGTGAGCACAGGCCAGCAGCCCCAGCCTGGAACCAGAGCCTCCCACCTGCACAGTGAAGAGGGGACCTGAATCCCACCTTCCTCCCATCTGACGAGCCCTTCACTCACCACACAGAGCACACATTACCCTCTAGACACAGGGCAGCCCCTGTGGAGGGAGCAGCCTAGTATTTGAAAGCCACCAGGTAGAAGGAAAAAGCCAGGCCTTTCCAGGCACCACCCCAGTGCCTGACAACTGCCCCATGAGAAAGCCACCATCCCCTCGCTGTGGATGAGACAAGGGCTCAGGGAGAAAAGCGGCCTGCCCAAGGTCCCACCAGACGGAAACGTAGATGGCTGAAATTCCAACCCAGACCTCAGGGCCGGGCTGCAAAGCCCAGGCCAATTCCCTGACGTTCACGCCTTGAGGTGAAGGGAGATGTAAGGAGAGATGTAAGGAGAGAGACAGTGTTCTGGGGGCGTTAAAAGTCACAGGATAAACTTGGCATGCTTCCCTGAGGCATTGATTTTAGTTGAGAATTGTGGAGAAAAAGAAGGTTTTGAACTTTTTTTGTCTTAAATGATTTTTATCACATATATGTGCAAACAAAACTGACAGACTTTCACCTTTCCTGCTCAGCTAATCTTGAGTGACCAATCACTACCAAAAACAAAACAAAACCAGTCACTTGAAATTATTTGTAAAGCATGTAATGGAAAAGGAATGAACTGCTACACAGAGGACAGTGCTGGTCAGAATTTTTAAACTCAGGGTTAAACTGCATGAGCTCTAACTGATGGGAGAAAAGCAGATGTGATGACAAAGAGAACGAAGTCTCCATTCCCACCCACCCCCCATGACAAGGGGGCTCCCGGAGAGGACTCGCTCAGCCAGGCTGCCTCAGGGACCAACAGAAACACACATCCCGCACCCCCACCCCCGAGGGCAGCAGGCCCAAACCCCGCCCTAGCCCGGGGGCCCGCAAGTGACAGCCCACAGGCCACACCACCTGTGTTGGTATGGCCCAGGAGATGAGAACAGCTTTTACATTTTTTTGTAATAATAACTTTACTGAGATGTAATTCACATCAGTTCACCACAAAATGTACAATTCCGGTGTTTTTAGAATACTCATGGAGTGGTACAACTATTACCACAACCTAGTTGCAAAGCATTCCGATCACTCCAAAAAGAACCCCACACCTGTTAGCGCTCATCCCCTCCCCTTCCAGCCCCTGGCAACCACGAGTCTGCTCCTGTCTCTGTGGAGTGGTCTAGTCTGGACATTTCATAGGAGGGATCATACAACATGCAGCCTTTCATGACAAGCCTCTTTTCATTTCTTTCGCTTTCACTCGTATGCTATGGCATTTTACTTCTGTGGATATACCATGTTTTTTAAATCCACTCATCAGCTGATGGGCATTCCGGTCGTTTCCACTTTTTGATTACTGTGCTGCCGTGACATACTAATGCTGCTGGCAACATTCATGCGCAAGTTTCTGTGTGAACATGGGTTTTCAGTTCTCTTGGGCATACGTTTATTTAGGTGCGGAATTGCCAGGACATACGGTAACTCCCTGTTTGACTTTTGAGGAACCGCCAGGCTCTTTTCAAAGGGGGCCCCACTATTTTACAATTCCAGTAGCATGTTCTTACATTTTCAAACAGTTGAAAAGAAATCAAAAGGAGACAAATAGTTCATGACACATGAAAATCATATGAATTCACATCTGTGTCTATAAATAGTTTCACTGGAACACAGCAGAGCTAGTTACGACAGAAACGACATGGCCCACGCAGCCTAAAATATCGACAGTGCGGCTCTGCGCAGAAGACGTCTGCCAGCCCGGCCCTGCTGCTGCGCTGCTGCCTGCACCTCTCCCTGCCTCTCTCACACCAAACACAGAGAGGACTCCAGGCTTCAGACTTTTAATCAGATGAGACGAAATTGGCACGGACAGACGAGATGACAAAAACCCTGATCTGCTAATCTGTTTTCTTCTCGGTCATGGAGTCACACAGAAACCTGCCAACTAGACAGAGTCCTTCCCCTCGCCTGGCCCTGGAGAGGAAAGGCCCAGATGGGTCAGGACGGCACCGGCCCCACTGGACTGGAAGGGGCACCCGCTGTGGAGAGCAGGGTGTGTCCACATTTGCAGAATAACGACGGGCAGGACGCTGAAGCTCCCAGGCACGTGTGCCTCTCAGCCCATTCACTGCACGCAGGTGGAAGTCTGAGGACAGAATGAAGGACTTACCTGCATCAGTCCTTTGGGCCATACAGGAATAGACGGAGGCCTGCAAATCGCCCAAGGCCACGCCCACCTGTGTCCCCTTCGGGATTTCAAACCACGCGTGAGAAGTTCTGCCGGCCACACTGGCGGGCTCGCCAACATCGGGGAGCAGGTGGACAGGAAAGCCAGAGGCCCTCAGTCTGCAAACCAGAAGCGAACAGCATAAGGACCCCGTGCTTGGTTTCCTGGCTTCTGCTGTTTTCAGGAAACAACAAAGGAAGGCGGGACAGGATACAAGTAGGGGAAGGGACGGCAGAAGCCAGAGTTTTCACAGGGGCCTCTCCGGCTTTTTTAAAGCCAGGAGAAGTAGGCTGGGATTTTTAAAAGAGTGAACACTGGCTTTCAAAAGGTTGAGATTGGCCTGCAGGGGAAGAAAAACCCCATTTAAGCAGGGATGACCGGTTAGAGTCAGATAAGGGCCCCGTGTCTGAGGGAACACAGAGACCCTGCAAAGGGAGTTTCAGTGCAAACTCACGGTTGGTTAGCCCAGCCCACACCAAAAGCAAACCCATGAGTCACCTCCTGAACACAAATGCATTCATCGCTCAGGGTTAGTGAACGTGGGGCTGTCAGTTTTATAAATCATGCTGGAAAGTCCTTTACCTGAACTACCAGGTGCTTTTTGTTTATTACAGAGCTCAGAATTGGGGCCCTGAAGGAAGTGAACTAACAGGGCACTGGACTTCTGGACCTGAAAAGGCAAATGATTGTTTAAGCAGAACTTACAAGGCATCCCTTACCTACTACCTCCATTTCTTAAGCTTGTTTTAAAATATATTATAGAGTGAAAGTTGTTCTTTGAAAGTGACAAGGTGGGCTGGGTCACAGAGTACTGGGGAGCCCACCCCAGGTCTGGGTGCCTGTGGAGGAGCAGGACAGCATGATGTTGGAGGCGGTCCCCCTCCCCAAGGGCTTCACCTACCACCCATGCTCAGTGGACTGGAACAGGCTGGGGGCCCCTGGAACCTGATTCCTGGCCTTTGGGAATCCCCCACTATTCCCAGGGGGAAGCCCCATCAAAGCTCTCGCTCAGAGATGCTGCCCTTCCACTATGGCCACCTGCAAGGTCATACTCACATCTCCAAGTTCCAGCTTTGGCTCTGGGTGTTGAAATAGCCCCAGCTAGCAGCATTCTGGTCAGACATCACGGGCTTTGGCAATCCACACAGCATAGCGACCACATAGTCATGGATGGTGCCAGCTGCATCGTAGGACTCCAGGAACCCTGGGCTGTTTTTCACACCAAAAACAATTCGACTCGGTCTGACAGTGACTTAAATGCATCTGCTGCACCTAGCTATGACAGTGTGGACTAGACATGGCATAGCTGGGTGGCAGCCAGGACCCCAAATGTGTGTGTCCCCAGATGCACCTCCAGAGGTGTAGCCCTCCCAGCTGCTCCAAGCAAAGCTGCCTTAGGAAAGGGGACTCAGAGGAGGACTCACCCTGCCTCAGAAAGTTGGACATTGGCAGTTCCCAGATGCCCTGACCCCACCATGAACTTACCACATGACCCTCGGCAAGCCCCTTGTCATCTCTAGCCCCTTCTTCCCCCCTCTGGGTGAGACTAAGATAACCAACAGAGAGCCCTCTGGGAAATGAAGCAGTTCTAGACCAAGTCGAGGTCTTGTGAGCACACCCTGCACAGGGTCACACTCACTGAGGGACAATGCAGCATACAGAGTGATGCTGACAGGCTAGAGGTGCTGCCCCCTGACCACGCCCATCCCCTTGGAAATACAGCACCCAATTCAGAGAACGGATGTAGATACCTATTTTTCAAAAGCCAGAAGATGGTAGCACAGCCAAACCCCGTGGCCACACTGAGATGGGACTCTGGCTGGGGCAGAGAGGCCAGGAACCCGCTGCTGCATCGGCCATCCTGCCAGGTGACCAGGTGGCTCACAGCTCTGGGCTTGAACACAGGGGCAGTCCCTCCCTCTGTCCATTCACAGCCTGGAACAAAGGAGATTAACAAAATCAGAGAAAAGAGGGGCTGACCAGCAGCAGCCTGTCCTTGAGCGAGACTGCTCTGCTCTGCTCTGCTCGCGAGGTTCTGGCACAGACCTTGTCGCCTGTGATGATGCTCCCCTCATACACGTGGGTTCCGCTGTCAGAGCACCTGGCTCCAGCTGCTGGCTCCACCACCAACAGCTACGGGACCCTGGGCAAGTCACCTACTCCTCCATTTGTCCCACTTCTTCTATATTCCTTTTTATTCATTTTTTAAAGTTGATATTATAACCCTGCTCTTACTTCATTTATTTCTTAAAACAATGTCTGGATTTTTTTCCTCTGCTTTTATTGACATATTTCACCCAAAACTTCCCAGTGTAGGTTTTTCAGTGGCAAAGCATCTGCTGGCCTATATCCTCAGAATGTTCTTTCATATCCTCATATCTGAATGACAGTTTCATCATTACAATATTCGAGGTTCTAAGTTCCTTTTCTTCATTACTTAAAAGCACTATTTGTAGATTTGTGGTGGATTGACGCAAATTACTTGCTACTCCTCCCATTAAGAGGTAGAGTGTAATCTTCTTTCCTGGAATCTGAGCTGGCCCTGGTGGCTTGCTCAACCAATGCGAGTGGGACAGGAGTGACAACCTAAGACCCCCAAGGCTAGGTATAAGAAGCATGGCAGCTCCCACTAGAGCTCCTACCAGAGCTCCCACCAGAGTGGTCACCCAGGGGAAGCCAGCTGCCATGTAAGTCCCACTACCCTGAGGCCACCGTGCTGAAGAGACCATGTAGAAGTCACATGCAAGCATCTGGCAAACTACCCGCTGCTGAGCCTGGCCTTCCAGCCTCCCCCCCGCCCCAGGGCACTAGGCATTGAGTAGAACTACCCTGAACCCTCCAGGCCCATCTGTCCACTGGAGCAATACTCTCAAGCAGCCTCTGTCAATTCCATACACAGTAGATCAGTCCGCTGAAGCCTGCACAATATTTACAAGATATGATAAAATAGTTGCTGTTTTAAACCACTGAGTTTGGAGGTAGTTCTTTTTGTAGCAATAAATAACAAAAACACTATGCCATTGCTTTTTTACATAGAATATTACTGTTGAAAATAATTTAATGTCAACCTGCTTCTAATTCTTTTCTATGGGACCTGATCTTTTACTTCTGTGAGCTTTTGGAAATTTCTCTTTGCCTTTGAAATCCCTCAAAGCTCACTATAATAGATCTAGCTGGGGTTTTCTTCGCTCTCCTCTTTGACATTTTATGGGCCCTTTCAGTCTGGAGCACTACATCTTATTCTGTCTGTTATGGGAAAATTCTCTCCACTGTTCAAATATGTTCTCCTCTACCACTTTTACTTTTCCCCTTCTGGGTTTCCTATGACTCAGACCTAATGCTTCTGAATCCTCCATGTCTCTCAGCTTCTCCTTTATATTTTCTATCCTTTGATCTTTCTTCCTTCTAAAAGATTTCCTGTCTAACCTTTCATTCTCTATTTGAAGTTCAATCAATGCTATTAATCCCGTCTATTACATTCTCTATCTCAACTATTACATTTTTCACACCTAATATTTCTGCTTGGTTCTATGTTTTTATTGCTCCCTTGCTAATATCCTCCTTTTAGTCTTATGTCAATCTAATTTTAAATTCTTAATCCATTCTAATAGTTCTGCTTCTCACATTTTTCTTGTGAAACAGTCTTGCCCTTCAAGTGTCTCCTTGTCCTGGCCCAGGGGCTCATTCCGTCCTAGGAGTACTGGCTGCTCGGTCAGGCAATGGAAATGGGCCAGACCTCAGTCCCTCTCAGCCCCCAGGGGCAGGGGAGGATGGGCCCACAGCTAGTCATTGCCACGCTGAAAAATACCTCCTTGGGTCAGGGCTTCCCCTCCCCTTCCCCAGGAAGGAACAATGTTATGAGGATCCTTAGACTGTGGGTCAGCATCCCTGGGACTTGGGCAGGGATATCTGGCTCTCTCCAGTGTCCTGATTTTATTCCTGAAGACACCTGAGTTCCTGTGGGTGTGGGGACAGGGGCCACTTGTCCCAAGGCCACGGCAAGCCAGGGGAATCAGCAGCTCCCCTCCCAGTTTATCCTGCCACAGGCAGGGCTGGCTGCCTCTTGCCCCAAACCCAAACCCCATGCTGCTTTTCTCTTATGGCTCATCAGAAACCCATCTTGGGGGCAAGAGCCAGGAGCCAAGCTGGTTCAGCATTTCGGCGGCAACTGCATCTGGAAGCCCAGAGGCACTTATCACTCTGCTTCCTGGATTCTTGTGGGTCTTCCTGCCCATATGCTGACTTCGCTCTCTGGCTAGTAGCAAAGGGAAGGGTTAGAGTTAGGGTTAGGGTTGTGTGCTGTGTGTGTAGAGTTGTATGTATTAAATGAGTTAACACATGTAAAGTACTTAAAACAGTACCTGCTGTGTAGTAAGTACCCAATTTGTTAGTGATAACAACGATGATGATAAACTTTTACCTTCCAAAACACCAGCAGCCTTTAAGAAAGAGACTATGCCCCACTACACATCTTTTGTTCTCTTTTCCCACACCTCCATGCAATACAAATACAACTACTGCAGCAGAGTGGGAAAAGAATGTTGACAGTCAAGAAAAGTTATCAGCCCTGGCTGGTGTGGCTCAGTGAATTGAGTGGCAGCCTGCGAACCAGAGGGTTACCAGTTGGGTTGCTGATTCGGTTGCCGGTTCGGTTCCCAGTTCGGTTCCCAGTCAGGGTGTGTGCCTGGGTTGTAGGCCAGTCCCCCAAGGGGGCATGTGAGGAGGAGCCACACATTAATATTTCTCTCCCTCTCTTTCTTCCACCCTTCCCCTCTGTCTAAAGATAAATAAATAAAATCTTTTTTTAAAAAAAGAAAACTTATCAGCAATCAAGAAAACTCCAAGTCTAATGGATGAAAAGGAGACTCTAGCCTCCATTTTGCCCTGCTGCCTTGAAGCAAAGCCGGGCAAAGCCCTACATAAAGGTGTTTCACAGCTGGGTCTGAGCTTAGATGCTCAATTTGGGAGCCAAGACCATTACATTTTCCTGTTTGCTCATCAAGAACCAAAGAAAGAGATTTAACTGCCCCTCAGGCCATGAAATATCCATTCACTCGTACATGTGTGATTGAATGCTTTATTTACTGAGTATCTAATATGTATTAGGCACTGGTTCTAGTCCCCAAGATTACAGTGGTAAACAAGGAAAAGTCACTGCCTTCATGAAGCCTATATGCTAGCGATGAAGAACATAAGCAAGCAAGTACATACTAACAGGTACTTTTAGTATGAAGGAAATATACAACAGGGTGAGGGGAAAGTGATCAAGGAAGTCCTCTCTGAGGTGACACGTGAGGAGGGGCCTGAATGGAGTAAGGGAGTGAGTGAGCCATAAGAATATCTGGGGACATGTGTTGCCCATAGACAAAAGAGCCAGGCAAAGGCTCTGAGGGATGTTGCCCGACTCCGTTAGTATCCCTGGCCAGCACCCAGCAGACCAGGGAGGCCTGTTAGAGATGCAGATGAAGTTTCTCCTGGGGGGTGAAGATGTTCGCTCCTCGGAGTAGTCTACCCTCGCAACTCCATTTCCACCTAAACCTAAAGCTGGGGTTGTTGTCCCAGCCCTAGAGTGCAGCGCTGCAGCTTTTCTTCAACCTCTTTATCTGCTTCCAAATTCTTTGATTTATTTTTTAATTTTAGACTATCGTTTTCGTTTCTTTGCATTACAAAACAAACATGGAGTTCTTACCATGTACCTGGTATTATTCAAAGCACTTTAAAAATATTAACTGTTTTTAATCCTCACCCAAGAACATGTTCATTGATTTTAGAAAGGAGGGGAGGGAGGGAGGGAGGGAGGGAGGGAGAGAGACATCAGTATGAGAGAGAAACATCGATCAGCTGCCTCCCATACGTGCCCCAGTGGGATCGGACCCGCAAACTTCTCGTGTACAGGAGGATGCTCCAGCCAACCGAGCCCCTGGCCAGGGCAAAATATTAATTTATTTAATCTACATAATAGCCTTACAACATAGATGTGACAATTACTCCCATTTTATACACAAGAAAAATGAAGAACAGAGAAGTTAAAAAAAATTTGCCAATGGTCACCTGAGTGGTAGAACCTGGATTCGATGCAAGTAACCTGTTTCAAAATCTGACCTTATAGGCCCTTCTCCTCTGTTTCTCTTTTTCCCTTTCTTTCTTTTTATTTTTTTTATAAAGGATTGATATTTTAATTTTTTAAATCATACACATGGTAAGTGAATGCATTCTTATTTTAAAATGGTCAAAAATTACGGATAAAGTGAAAGGCCAGCTCGACAATTTCCCACCGGAGCCCCGGCTCCCCTTCCGTCGCTGTCAGCACTTGCTGGGTCACTGTCCAAAGTGCTTATACTCATACGTATTTTGTTTGGTTGTATTTTCTTTTATTTTGTTTTTGCCTATTTAAAAAAATAGTAGTATACTGTATTTATGTTTCCAGGGGTTGTTTTTATCATCCAATAAGGTATTCTGGAGTTCTTCTCATGGCCATGTACATGAATGTGCCTTATTCTTTTTAAACTACTCTGTGCCATTCTGCAGCGTGGGCATGAGAACATTTACTCAGCCATCCCCCAGCATCCATGTCACTGTTGTCACTGCTATAAACAGGATGCAGTGAGCAACCGTGATTATACCTCCTTATGCACATGCATGATAAAGTACTTTTCCTGATCAGATTCCGAGTAGTAGTGCTATTGAGTCACAGCAGCTATCTTATTTTTTTCCTTTTAATAGAAGCTTTGTTTTTAATAGGCCCCACCACACTGCCCTCCAAGTCAGCTCTGCTGATCGACACTCCCAACAGAGGTATTTAAAAGAACCAATTTGTACCCCTTGGCCAACTTCTGACATTATTAACTTTAATTTCTTATAATCCAGTGGGTGGAAAAGATTTCTCATTGTTTTCAGCTGAGCTTCCCTAACTACTAATGACACTGGGCACCTTTTCATATGCTTATTAACATTTGTATTTCATTTTCTAGGAACTGCTTTCCTTCACCTTTGCCATTTTTCCACAGGGCCATCTGTGCCTTCTTCGTTATTGTTTCTTTATCTGTACCCATATTCATTTTGTCTACTATAAACTAGCAAGTCTTTCCTCCCAATCTGCTGCTTGCCTTTTAGCATGGTTTTATGACCCCTGCTTCTGTCCTGCCATTACTGAGGCTGAAAATGGAGTCTCCAAAGAGGCGTAACCACAGGCCTCTCAGAAGACACTAAGTCGCTCCCTCGCCTCTCCTCCAACTGCCTCACCTGTGCCCTATTGGAAGCACTTAGCCCTCCACTTCTGTTACTGGTCCCCATCTCTGCTGACTGCCTCGAGTGTGCCCTGGAAGGTGAGGGCTTCATCCATTCCTTTCATGTCTCTCGCGGGCCCCACATAGAGCTTTATATATCATAGGTACTAACCCCAAACTGAATTACGTCCACCATTAAAAGTGGAACAACCTGATCCCAAATTGATTTCACCTAACTCTGCTAAGCAGGTATCATCATCGTCAAACAGTGGCTTTCCTCCTTCCCAGAATCAGAAAACAAGACAAAAAGGCATGCGGGCTGGCTCAATGAAATATTAAGCAGCTTTCTCCGAGGAGAGCGATGGCGTGTGTGGTTGTTGCAAAGTCCAGGAGACGGGCAGAAAGAAAGGCTTGCGACCAGACCACAATCGTTAGATCTCTGTTGTTCTCTTTGGGAAGGGTTTTAGTATTAAAAGGACATTTATTCTCGTTAATGCAAAATTAAGGAGTTTAAAAAGCTTTTACAACCTAGACTCCCTCTGAGAGGTCAGCTCTAACACCCTAATCGGCCTCTGCTCCTGCTACTGATGGGAGCCAAGCAGCTCCTGTGGCCTCAGCTGGCCTGACTACAGGCAGATGAGCGGGCGGGAAGGAAGGAGGGCGCCTGCACTGGCTTCTCTGGGTGCCCAGCTCATCCCCGGGACTGATCAAAGGATGCCGCAAGAGACACCAGTCATGCTGCTGAGAGGCAAGTCACCACTCACTTGGCCCAGGGGAATCAGAGTTGCTGATTCTCCAGGCAGGAAGAGGTAAATCCAACGTTCAGATGCCCTTAACTACAGCCCCCCGAAGCCAGCCATCCCCTGCTTAAAAAACCTGCAGTAAAAAGTTGGTATTTTTTAAGGTGTGTGTCAGTTCAGAATACTGTTCTCCCTACTTTTACATCAATATAGAATTTTTTATAATTAAAAAAATATTTTCACCCTGGCCAGCATGGTTCAGTTTGTTGGAGCGTCATCCCGTAAACTGAAAGATTGTGGGTTCGGTCCCAGTCAAGGCATGTGCAAAGGCAACCAGTCAATGTTTCTCTCTCACATCAATGTTTCTCTCTCTCTTCCTCTCTTCCCCTCTCTCTAAATCAATGGGCATGTCCTTGAATGAGGATAAATGTGTATTTTTTAATATCTTCAATGCTTGCTGTAACAGGGAGTTCACAACGTTCTATGGGAGTCTAAGCCTTGCTTGGACATGCTGCTGGAAAGTTCTTCCCTTCCTTAAGCTAGTGTGTCCCCCTGTAGCTCTAGTCCTCCCAGAGGCCTTTAAAAGCTCAGCGTCTATACTCAGACCTACCTCGGTTCAAAAGCTGGAGCCGTCACTTGCTGCCATACAACCCCATGCATATCAATTCTAGGTTTTCCAAATCTAGACTTTTCATCTGCACAATGGGGGCAGTAAGGTACCCTACATCATAGGGTGTTGGGGAAGTTCGATGAGATCCTTTGCTTAGCACTTTGCATGTAAATTGCTCGTTGATATTTGACCAGCTTAATTCTCCTCCTGGAGGCCAAACAGGTCACCCACCTCTGCACTATGGCAGACCTCCTGATATAAGATGACCAACCAAATAATGCTTAGCTAGCAAATGAGCCCATAAAAAAAAAACCCTGGAATTTAACAATCACAGATATCTGCAATTATGTTAAGCAACAAAACTATGTGCAAATTCAGAAGGGCTGGCTTCCTCTGTGTCCTGGCATCTCCACAGTCACACTACCTCTCTGCCGCTGGCAGTGATGCTCTGAGACACTGACACACAGAGGGAAAGCTATGGAAAATCCACTCCATGGAATCCTACAAGGGACTGGAGAACTCACTCTTCTCCCTCTCCCATCCCTGGCGAATGTGCTGGTGGTGTGTGAATGGACAGTTCACTGATTCATTAACACATGTGTATAGGACAGGACACACACGAAACGCAAGGCAGCACGCGCCCCTGCATCGCGGCTGCAGGATGACTGGCCCTTCAGACAGCCCTCGGCAGCACTCTTCTCGTTCCACCAAGACTGTTAACAGCATGTGCTCATCCCCAGAGCCCAGCATACCTTGGCCTGTCTTCCAAAACAGGACTCCATGCATCTGTCCTGACACTCCAATGCCACAGACTTTCCGGAGCTGCTGCCGGGGAAGAGCAGCAAGGCACTCATTTAGGGCTTGGATGATTCTACTCACATCCTGCTCCCGCGCCTGGAAACAGAACAGGACACATAGGGCAATCTATGGGGTTTTCCTGGTGGCTGACCAGCTAATTCCACTGGGGTCACGTGCTGACCAGCCTCAGGGAATATACGTGAGACTGAGAGCTCTCCACCACCTCCCTCAGGGCTTAGAGCAGGAGCCTGGTGGGCAAAGCTCCACTCTCTGCCTTCACAGAGAAGGCACTGCTGCAGATCAGGTTTGGCAAATGGCCCAGGACCTGACCTCTACTGCGGTGAGTGGGAGCTGAGGAGAGCACGGTCCCTGCCCTGCAAGAGGTTGCAGTCCAGCAGGAACGACAGGAGAACACAAGTCAGGAGAAATAAGGTAAGGGTCTCCCATAAGGCACATAGAGTGTTGGGGTAGAGAGATGAAACACAGCAGAGAGGAACCTTTCCTGAGTGCCCTGAGGGCCAGGCCCTGGACCCAGAAACAAAAACCCACCTAAGGAAGGCAGGCACAGAGGAAGGCCAGAAACACCTGGGTACAGAGCCAGGGGATGGGATAAGCAAGGGCAGAGGCTGGGGCCCAATCGGTGGACCTCAAGCCCAGAGGAAGGGGCTCTTCCTAAAGGTAATGGGGAGCCCCTAGGGCTTTCTGAATGGGAGAGCATCACCACCACAGCTGTGTTTTCAGATTACTTGGGCAATGGTAGACACTACACAGAGGGAGTCTGACAGTGTAAAAAGATATTGGGAGGTGGAAAAAGTTCAAGTAAGTGAGGACCACCTTTTCCTAATTTGCCTATTCTGCAGACTTGCTGTCTCCTTGAAGACTTCTCTAGGCAGGATAACCTTGAGAGACAAAGTCATGAGAAATAAGCAGAATATAACCAAACATCATATTAATAAGTCTAATGGTCCTAAGAAACAAGAATATGAAAAGAACACAGGATTTGGAAAAATTCAAAGGCCTCTGAAGTTAGATCTCAGAGCTAAAGAAATGCTATACCCAATCAAGCAGTATATAAAAACGGGTGGGAGGTACAAACTAACTTCCAAAGTAGGCAACAATGTGACTCGACCATAAGAAATGTGGGTTCCCTGATCACCTCTTCTTTAAATTATGAAGCCCCTCTTAGAGACTAGAAATATATAAAACTCAAGGATCTGATCCCATCCCAATAGATGACCTGATCAGTAAAGTCTCAATAAGTTAAGGAAACTACCACAAAATATGCACTTGGGAAAGCAGCCCAAGGGGCATCATTGTTTTCTTGGTAAATAAGTAAATTTCAAAGTGGAAAGATCAAGAAATAAAAACATAAATATTTTGCCCTGGCTGGTGTGACTCGGTGGATTGAGTACCGACCTGCGAACCAAAAGGCTGCTGGCTCAATTTCTGGTCAGGGCACGTGCCTGGGTCATGGGCCAGGTCCCCAGCTGGGGTTGAGCAAGAGGCTCTCCTCATTCTTCCTCCCTTCCCCTCTTTCTAAAACTGAATCTTTTTTTTAAGTTATATAAAAAATAATTATATAAATATTTTTAAAAATCATACTTATGTGTTAATACAGGCTGTGGGCAAAAGTAGGTTTACAGTTGCATATGAAAGTTTATTATTATATTATTATTTATCAACTATTGTATTGTTTTTCATATGAACAACCAAAAACCTATTTTTGCCCACCCCTGTATTTGTGCTTAAAAAATCTTTTGAGTACTTGGTATTTTAAGTTAATGTATGTGTTTAAGAGAATTTGGCATAGACTACCTTTGTAACTCCAATTTAGAATGTGAAATTGAGCCTGGCCAGTGTGGCTCAGTTGCTTGGGCATCATCATGCAAAGTGGAAGGTCACAGGCTGGATTCCCAGGCGGGCACATGCTCGGGTTATGGGTTGTTCGCTGGTCAGAGCGCACGCAAGAGGCAGATGATCGATGTCTCTCTCTCACATTGATGTTTCTCTCCCTTTTTCCCTCCCTTCCCTTCTCTTTAAAAATAAATAAAATAAAATCTTTTTTTAAAAATGTGAAATTGAAAAAATTTAAAAAGATAAAAATAAAATGTGGAACTAAGTGATCTAGACATATGATTATAAATTCAAATCTCACTATATTTATAAAAGGATTTAAAACATGTAAGAGCATTTAAGGTTTGTATAAGTATATATTTAATTTATTAGATTTATAAAAAATTATTTAAGTACTCTGAAAAGATTTAGGTCAGACAACTGCAGTGCCTAGAAAATAAATGTGTAACTGCAGTTTAAAACATCTAAAGTATTTCATTACCAAAATGGCATTAAGTATTATTCAAAAGCCTTCAAAAATGGTGGTTAAATATTAGACTTATAATGGAATAAGCTCTATAAGGTAAGTTTAAAAGCTTAAGTAAGAACTAGGGTTCAGAATTTAATAAATAGAATACTTATTTTAATTTCAACCAAAGTAAAATGTTTCTGCTACATAAAACTTCAAGGCACAAAATAAATATATATTTAATACCTAGAAGAACACATGGAAAATTCAGTAGAGAAATGTGGCTCAGCTCTTAATAAATTTATAGTCTGTTCCTTGGGGAACTGAAAAAGCTTATTGTCCTGGAAAAGCATCTGAAGACACAGCCCTCAGGCCTCTTGCTTCCCTCTTACGGACAGTGCAGCCCTCTCCTCCACGGAGCAAACCCCTCACTTGCCCTGTCAGCCTCCTGGCCTCGGTCAGAGGCAATTCTTGGCTCCTAATAAGCATGAACAGAGGAGCAGAAGGAAAGGGGAAGAATGGGGAAGGAGGGAGAGAGAGAGCATAAAGCACCTTCCTGAGGAGGCAAGCCCAGATCCTAACAAGATTCTTCACATACAGGGCAGCCGACAACAGAACTGACTTGGCAGTGAGAGACAAGGAGGAGGTACATGGCTGTGCACGATCCCCCAAGAGGAAAGAAAGACGACAGTGGGGGAAGGAAGAAGAAGGAAGGACATTTAGACGTGCACTATCCAACACAGCAGTCATTAGCCACATGCGGCTAACCTGAACTGCATTGTGCTGTCAGTGTGAAACCCAGACCAGATTTCAGATTTAGTATAAGGAAAAAAAAGAATGCACGATGCCATTAATAATGTTTTATTAATTATTATATATTGGAATGATACTACATTGGGAACACTGGGTTAAATAAAACATGATTAGAATTCATTTTGGGCATGGAGGACATAGAAGAGAGTGCAGAGGAGGATAAATGGTGATGGAAGGAGACTTGCCCTGGGGTGGAGAAAACACAACACAACATACAGATGACAGATTACAGAGCTGTACACCTGAAACCTACATACATAATTTTATTAACCACTGTCACCCCAATAAAATCAATAAATTCACTTCACTTGCTATTTTTTACTTTTTTAAGAATATGACTACTAGAAATTGAAAATGTATGGCTCACATTTGTGGCTCAGACTTTAGTTGGACAGTGCTGATTTAAAGAGTTCGAAAGTGTCAATCAGAGAGTGCATCCAGCCAGGACAGAGGCTTTAAAACAGGTGGGGCAGCGGAGGGGGAGGGAGTAGCTGTGTGGGTGGGGATAGTGGAGGAGGAAAAGAGGCCAGATAGCAGTGAAGACAAGGAGACAGGCAGTGTTCAGCAGTCAGTTCAAGTTTTAGTGCTGTGATGGAGGACAGACAGTGGGTGTACCCAGAATGTAACAGGAAAGGCGCTGCCCCCATTCCTTGGTTCAGATTATCAACTGGTCTACATCAGGGTCAAATCCTTGCACTTTAGATATGAAAAAAGAACTTAGTAAGTCAGTCACCCTCCTCTTTCAGGTTCCTTTTTACAGATGAGAAAACTGACACCCAGAGAGGAAAAATTAGTAACTCAGAAAGGGTCACAGAGCTTCCCTCCAAAACCCTAGTTGCAAATACCTAAAAGCCTGACTTTCCATATGGTTGCCAAGCTTGACTACAGCGTGCACAATACTTCCAAAGGCTGAGAGGTATGGTCATGAGGAAAGAACAGAGCCATCAGCTATTTCTACAGATCAGTGGTTCTCACCCCAGTGCTTTCTGTCTCCTAGGGGCATATGGCAATATGAAAATGTTTTGGGGACCTGATCTGGTATAGCTCTGTGGATTGGGCATGGGCCTGCAGACCAAAGGGTTGCCAGTTTGATTCCTGGTCAGGGCCTATTCCTGGGTTTTGAGCCAGGTTCCCAGTAGGGAGCACATGAGAGGAAACCACATGTTGATGTTTCTGTCCCTCTCTTTCTCCTCCCTGTCCCCTCTCTAAAAATAAATGAATAAAATCTTAAAAAAAAAAGAAAAGAAAATGTTTTGGGGTTCAAAATTGGGGAGGAGGATTCTATTGGCATGTGGGGGGTTAGAGGCCTGGGATGCTGCTAAACATTTACAAGGCACAGGACAGCTCCTCACCACAAAGAAACATCCAGCTCAAAACAATCAACAATCAATCTCCCAAGGTTGAGAAATCCTGCTGTAGATGAAATTATAGGACTGCTCTTTGTCCCAGAGCACAACACACATGTGAGGCTTGCAAGGGGGGCTGTTACTGACCTCCCCTAGTCCCCTCAGGAGGTGTGGCACAGAGCCTGTAAGCGCAGAAGAGCCTGCTGGACGCTGGGGGAAGCGGGGAAAGTAGTGTTCAAGGAGTGGCCCTCCGTAAACCCATTCCCTGCAATCCTGGCTCTGCTGCTCACTCCCATAGTCGGAGCTGACTTCGCCTCCACCTTGCAGTTCACAAAGTGAAATCTTCATTCTACAATGCCCTGATGCCCCCACAAAACTAATTTTGAAAGCCTCTCTGAAAATGCAAAGTGTTCCTGAATTCTTAATCTTCTGAAATGCTTCAGAGCAAGACGGACTTTGAACTCTAAATAACTGAGTCCAGATATGTGGCCAGGGCTTGGGAAAAACAAAGCTCTCGGGAGTGGTGTGTGGCTCAGAAAATGGAGGTCTGTGGCTAAAAGGGGCCACAGAGGCCACCTATTTCAACTCGGAGAAGAACAAGCTGAGATCCAGAAGGGAGGTTACTCAAAGTTCCTTGATATTAATTTCTACTGTCAATTAACTAAACATAGAGCTACTTTTTTCAGGGAATTAATGGGATCCAGTTTTGAGGACTGACATCCTTTCTGAAGCCACACCTGACATCAAAGCCCATTGTGGTAAAATTCTCCATTTCTGTCTTGCAGCTCTCACAAGATACTAAACCACCACAGTGTATAACTATCAATCTGATCATTTTCTAATGACATGTCTCTCAAGCCTAACTTCTGTCTGACTTTCCTCTGAGGCCTTTCTAGGAGTCCGTCTGTTTTTCCTCCAAAGGGCCTTTGGAGACTTGGGGAGGGGGCTGACTTTTGTTGACCAAGTGTTGGAGTTCCTTAGTCCACATTCTGCTCCTGTTAGGCCTGACTCTGCATCTGATTTCCAGGGGGAAACCCAAACTCTGCCCTGGGGAGCAAACTGAATCCTGAACTGGAGGACGCAGGCAGGTGTGAGAATTACACAAGGAGAGGAATTCCCCGCGGGTCAGAATACAAGAAGTGGAGGGCAGAGAGCAAGGGGGTGGGCACCATAGGCAAGGGCGCTCCAGGAGGCCAGAGAGTAGGGAGACAGGTGCCAACAGGCAGGAAAGCTCCCCGAACCAGCTCTTAAGAGATCGGGAGACCTACAGGCTGGAGCAGTCAGGGAGACCTCTCTGAGGAAGAGGGGTCTCGGGGCGGCCTCCTGAGGGAGGAAGAGGTTGTCAGGAGGCTCCTGGAGGCGGCGCGGCGCCAGGGCACTGCCTCACCTGCGACCCGGCCGCCGCGCTCTGGGCCGCCGCCTCCGCCCGCGCGGCCCGGACACAGCTGGCCAGTACCACGAACCCCGATGGGTCGTCGGGAGCGGCCTCCAATACGGCCGCCTTCACAGACGTGGTGCCCAGGTCGATGCCAAGAGTGACTGACGGTGCAGCCATGGCCGTGGGGACCAGCTTCGGTCTCGTAGGCTGCGGAGGGATCCCCAGCCACACACTTCACCAGTGATCGAGGTACAGAGGCCGTCGTACAGAGGCGGAGCCTCGCTTGCTAAGCCCTCCCACACGCTGAAAAATGAAGGCTGATCGTCTTCCTATTGGTCGAGGAAGGCGGATCCCCGCGCACCCTCGCGATGGGCCCGGCTATAGGCGAAGAGGCAACGGAAGGCGGGACCTAGAGGGCACCGCCCCATCGAGCTGGAGTGCCGGGACGGTAGCGGCGAGTGCTTCGCCGGGGTAGGCCGTGCATTGCTCTCTCAAGTAGTGCAGGGCTCGCTGACAAGCCCTTGGGATGCGTCCCTACGGCGTGAGCCGTCACACCGAGCCGTCATCCTCCCCCAGGTGCCTGCGCCCCTCCGCTCCTCTCCAACCCTACCCAGTTGTCCCGCTAAGACTCGTTAAAACTACACCTCCCAGAGTGCATCGCGCGACTGTATGGACTCCGTAAATCAGGTGACTCGTCTCACGTGACTTTAGGCCCAAGCTCACACAAGGTCCAGCCGGCGGGAGAAGGGGATGGATCTCCTGCGTCCTGTGTGGTTGGTCTGTGGAGCCTCAGAGGATCTCAGGTGAGAACCCGTGCGGTCCCAACAGCTACCCACCCATTTCCCAGGTTGACTCTATGAAGCCCAGAGACTGGTGCAACAAGCTGGTCGGGCAGCCTGCCTCAAATCCAGCCCCCCTCGGCCACGCCAGGTTTCCATCCCCTGCCACCAGCCCCAGCCTTGCGACACCGGACAGTCCTCAGGTTCGAGGGGCCGGGTGGTGGTGAGCGGAGGTCGGGTTCACCGGGTTGCTGAGGTGTGTGGGTGACTACTCCAGGGCATGTCCGAGCCCCTTCCCCTCCTACACGGGTGGCGCCTGAATCTGAGTCGCGGAGTTTGTAGATTGTCTTGGTGGTGGGAGACCCTGGAGGGACCATTCCGAATCTCCCCTTGGCGTACTGACCTCTGAACTGGGCTCCGGAAAAGTGGGCAGGAGGAGACCCTACCCCGCCCTCCGGGGCTTTCAGGCTGAAGAAAGGAAGGACAGCTGCACGTCGTCGTTTTCAACAGTGTTAAGGAGAATAACAATCCTTAAGCTCTTATCCCAAGATAGAGAATAAAATTAATTTCCTTCAGGTTTATAGATTCACACAGTCAAATACTTGACCACGGTTTTAATAACTTTCTGGGGGCGGGGAAGAACCCGCAGCCAATAAAACTGCATTCTTTCTGTTAGCTAGCTTGCAAGAAGCAGTTGAGAGAATTCAGTATTTGCCCACTTCCTCAGAGTGAGACTTTACACAACCCACTTAGTTTTCTGAGCCCATTTCCCCACATATCAAAGAAAGATTAAGTCCACCCTAGAGTCCTGTTCTTCAGGCTGCTGATGCAGAGCCCATGAGGTCACAGGTGTGAAGTGAAAGTCCTTTATGAACTGTTCATGCCAGGGTTCCAGGGGTTATATTGTCCACTTGTTGCTGAGCTGATCCTACTTGAACCTGAACTTCTCTTGCTATTTGTTTTTCTTCCTAGCTCTTTGAAATCGAGGAACATGATAAGGAGTTGGCTGATTATTTTTATCCTTTTCCCCCTGAAGCTGATAGGGAAGTGTGGTAAGTTTAGAAATAGGTCATCAGCTTTGTAAAGAGGGAAATGGTGGTATACAGTGAGTAGCCTGACCTGTTTCTGGCCAAGGATTTAGGACCATCTAGAGTGCATGTGCCTGCCTGGCCCTTGCTCAAGCAGCCACTGGATGGTGGAGCAGACCCAGGTCTGGGGTCCAGGAGTTTTACAGGGAGCCAGATGATTCCATAAATAATTGGTCTTCTGCCTCCATGTCTCTATTGCCTTATCTGTGTCACCAAAATTAAACTGAACTGTGGAGCTCCAACAATCTGGGATAATATCTATAAAGAACGGCTTGTGTTCCTGCCCCGAGGACCCCACAGAGGGAGTAATGGGTTCTGGGAGATGCTGCAGAAGCAGGTAATGTAGCCACTTTGTTGCGCCTGGTTCTGCCAGGCCACAAACACCTAATGAGTCTGCCCATCATCCCCTTGTAAGATGAGAAGACCTTTCCCTTAAGGAGGGACTAAAGAATAGGGTTAGGGGCCTCACAGAACACTAGCTGGTTGTCAAAAAAAAAAAAAACAGCAGGGTTTGTACATCCTTGTAGAGCAGAGTTTTTAGGGACCTGTGACATTCTATTAATTCTCCTACTGCCCAAAATGTTGCTGAAATTCCTTTCATAAGAGAAAGTTGTGTCGAGCACTTTTAGGACCCCAGGCCATTGTCAAAAATCAGATCTTAAAAACCCTGACTGAAGATTTCAAATTAATCTTATGCAAACGATACAAATCCTATGGAAGCTTCCCAAAATCCAGCCACAGTGGCTGCACCATTACAATTATTTGGTCTTTTATGTGTCCGTGAACACAAACATCTGACCAGTTCTTCCAGGCTCATTAAAAAATCAATCATGTCACTATACAGTCACACCTCATGGATAAGCAGTTTCCAGGAAAGGAAAGGTCAGACTAGGAAGCCTGGTGTTTCTTGGTACAGATGTCAGAGCCCCATTCCAGACCTGCTGGGTCATAGTCTCTGGGGCTAGGGCCTCAGTATGCATATGTATATATGCATTGGCAGGCTTTAAATAAAGCTCCATTAGGCCTGGTTGGTGTAGCTCAATGGATTGAGCATAGGCCTTCGAACTAAAGGGTTCGATTCCCATTCAGGGCACATGCCTGGGTTACAGGCCAGGTCCCCGGTATGGGGCTCACAAGAGGCAGCCACACATTGATGTTTCTGTCTATCTCCCTCCCTTCCACTCTCTCTAAAAATAAATAAATAAAATACTTTTTTAAAGCTCCATTAATAATGCTAATGTATTATTGCTCTAGAGAAGAAGAGCAAATCCACCTCAAATATACAGAGAGGATAGAAGTCTTCCCCAAAGTCACAGAGCTAGAGAGTGACAAAGGGTCCCTACTGTGCAGGGTCCTTACTCCATTTTATCACTTTGCCTCCTTTCCTGAATGTCATTATAATGAACAGTGGAAACCACCATAAAATAAGTTAACTGGAATTGGCTTTCTGACCTCATTCTGCCGGGCCTGTCTTTCCTACTTCGGGGAGTGATCATTAGGGTCTTAAGTGAGATGACTGGCCTTCAGAGTCGTTTGCCCTGACTTTTTTGGATGGAATCTTGAGAGGCACTGCAATTTAGTGACAAACACCTGGGCTTTAGACCAGACAGGCCCAGGTTTGAATCCTGCCACTACCATTTCTGAGCTGTGTGGGCAAGACACTTTCCCTCTTGGGATCCTGTTTCTTACGTCGGAAGTCCCCACCTCTCCCCGTTGTAATAATAAGAGATTGGGAGTTAACATTGTAGCGGAGAGGCTTATGTGGGGTCAGGAGCACCATAGGAAGTGCCAATAAGCATTAGTTAAAAAAAAAAAAAAAAAAAAAAAGCAAAACAGACTCCTTAGAGGAAACTTGGGATGGTCTTATTAGGACTCATTTGGTAATTCCAGTGTTGTATCCAGAGACCCCTGCCTCAGGGCAAACTTTAAAATGTGCTTTCTCAGGGTTCAATGCCAGCTCTCTAACTGCCTCCCATCTTGAATTTAAAATCTGGCCTGCCTTGTTTCCATGATGTTAAGAATAATCAACAGCAATTATTTTGCACTCAGGCCATGTGGAAAGTCACAAACATCACTGCTTTATCTTTAGGATGCCCTGTGAGATAGGTACTATTCTCCCCATTTTACAGGTGAGGAAACAGGCTCAGAGAGGTTAAGTACCTTGCCCGTAGTCACACAGCTAGAAGTGACAGGGCCAGGGTGAATCTGCTTGACCTCAGAGCCCAGTCTCTCATTTTCCCAGCTCCGCTGTCTTCAGTGGCAGTAAAGAGGAAGGAAACATTCCTTGATCCACTTGTTTTGTGAGTCCACAGCCTCCTCCTTTACAATGTAAAGGCAGTGAAGAGCAAAGGCCATGGGGCACTCCCACTCAACCTGACCACAGTCCCGGCAGAGCCCTGGGGACCCAGAGGTGTTGGCGACTACCTGGTATCACTTTCAGCAACTCTGTCCTGGTTACAGTCTTGTCACAATTTGCTTAACTGGTATGCTCAGCACTAGGAGGAAAGTAACAGCAGAGGCCTACCCCAGCTGTGGAAGCCCACAACACAGGCACAGGTTGTTATGAGACTAGAGTGTGCAAAAGAAGAGGCAGAGTTGTCAAAGCTGCCTCCAAGCCCTGAGGCTACATGTAAGGAAGGGACCGTTCTACTCTGTTCTGAACGTCTTGGCCTCTGCAAGGGTCAGCAAGGGGGCATGCCACTCAGGAACCCTGGTAGAGTCAGCTTGGAGACTTGCAGGCAGGGGACAGAATCTGCATCTGCTTTCACGCACGCATGGTTAGCAAGGAGAAGGTGGCTCAGGTAGGTCTGAGAGGTCCCGGGTAGCAGAGCCAGGCCCAGGAGTACAAGTTCCAGACTGGGCCTTTCCCTTGGAGGAAGCAGAGTCACTGTCCCTCAGGGTGTCCAGGCAGAGGAAGAGAAACTGCCAGGGAGTATGGAGAGGAAGGATCGGACTGGGGAAAACTTCTTAGTGCCCTTCCGACTTGAGACCTCAAGTGTGTTCACCTTCTGCCTTTCATGGGTCTGGGGAGAGGGAGCCCTGGGCCCTGCTTGTAGCCACTAACCCAGCAAGGTCCACCTTCATCAAGCTGAGCATTTGCCTTCTCCTTGGTCCCCTTCCAGTTCCAGTCTAGACCCATAATCACACATTATGTTGTGCATAACCCTGAAGACCTTGAGGTAAGGGAGGTGAGGTGGACAGGTGCCGCGCATACCTGGGAGCAGATGCAGATTGGGAGCAGGGGTGGGATTGGGGTTGTGGATGCCCCTAAGAACGCAGGAAGAGGTCAGAGAGAGGCTGACTCACTCATGTTCTGTGGTCAAGTTGCTCTAGGGTATTTGGCCTCCCAAACCTGCTTCTTCCCTTTACCCTGGAGGCCTGTCTGTTTACCTTCTGAGTTAATGCCAAGAGGTACCTAAGAGTGAAAAGGTGTGTCTTGTTCATCAGTCTTCCCCCCGTCCCCAGCAGAGGCAGCCTCAGGAAGGGGGTCAGTGAATGAGGGGCTCGAGTTCGTACAGGAGCCGGAAAGTGTTTCTTCAGAAACAAGGTAGCTGGACTCGGTCTGAGTACAAGAAGGGCTAGACCAGTTCTGCGGGGCCACTGAAGCTCCAGGAAGACGAGAGACTCCTCTGATTTCCATCTGAAGAGGTGATTCAAGCCCAATTTTTTAACCCCAGAGCATGGTTTGGATTCCTTTGTGACAGTTTTTGGGCTCCATGACTCTAACACTGCCTGGATTACTCAGCCACATAGCCTCAGAGCCTGCCACGTTGGGGAGGAGGAAGCTGTACAGCGTCTCCTGCTCAGGCCTGTGTCTCCCTCTGTCTCTGGTGGCAGGAGATGAGAGAGCTTAAGGAGAGCTTCAGGTACCAGTGCCATCACTTAGCCTCTTAGAACCTCCCTGCCTTCACCTAGAAGATAGGGCTTATCATGAGTCAGTTCATGAGATGAGGTGTCAGGGGCCCTTGCCCCAGTCTCTCCTTTTGGGCATAAGTTCTCTGACCTAGTGACTAATGCCATCAATTTGGGTCCTTCCAGAGTCGACGGTCAACCTTTCTGTACCTTCCACTGTGAAGCTGGAGAATGGGAGCTCGGCCAATGTCAGCGTCACCCTTCAGTAAGTTCCCAGGCCCAGTGCTGTCCTCAGCCCAGCTCACTGACCTCACGGCTGGCTCAGTTTGTTCATGTTTCAAGAGTTTTGCTCTTGCCTCTTTACCTTATGAGAAGCCAGAGAAGGAGAAGTGCTGGCCCTGGGCTTTAGACCAAGGTCCCAGTGTCTCTTTCCCCATCTGCTGAAGCTGTTTCCCATGGAAGAAACCAGAAGGAGGCTTCCCCAGTTACGAGCCTTTTCCCCAGCTGAGAAGAGTCCTTGAGTGACCAGTAGGTGATGCCAGACTTCAAAGTGGTCCTTTCCAAGGCTCTAAATATTTGAGGAGGGCCTTGAAGGTCAGGAGGTAATGAATCGAGGGCTTCTTAGGTCATTTCCAAAAGCAGAAGTAACTCCACCTGGTGGATCCTATTTGTGCAACTCTCGTGCTTCGCTTGTCTGAGAGTCTGTCTTGCTGACCTCCTCTGGTTCAGGCACGAGGGTGCTGACCAAGTCCAGCTGCGCCAGAGAGCCTCCCTCTCCTCCTGTGCCCTCCCCTGCTTTGCCCTGCTCTTGCCTCCCAGTCACAAGGATTCCTGACGATGAAGGTCAGGAGCCCTGTCCTCCTCTCCTACCCTTCTCTCTTTTCCTCACCTCCCCTGGGAAGTCTGCTCTCAAACCAAAGCTTTGGTACCACGGCTCCCCAGCAGACCTGCGTTCCGTTTCCAGCCCCTGCCACCTCTGCACATTGACCCCTCGTAAATCTGACAGTCATCCCCTCACCACAACTCTCCCTCTCCAGAATCTTTGAGCGGCTTCCCACTGCCTTCCAAAGTAACTCCAGGCCTCTTAGTCACAACTGGAGGCCCCGTGGGCTGCTCGCAGTCAGACACAGCTCACAGCTTTCTGGGGACATGCTGCTCCCTGCTCAGACCTGAGTCTTCTCAGAAGCCTTCCCCCTGCGCCCCGCCCCCCCCCCCCCAAATGTCATGGTCCTGTCAGCCTCTGGACATCCTGTTTTGCATTCACAGTCACTTTCACACCTTCTCTTGGTCTCACCCAGCCCTAAAGGGATGCCTTATCTCCTGATAAAGATAGAAAACTGCTGCAGAGCAGGGAGCCACCTCTCCACCCCTCAGGATGAGCACAAGCACTTCCTCACCCTGACTGGGTGAGAAATGACAGGCCCCATGTGAAATCCAGAATGTTGGTTGAGATCTCACCAGGCCCAGCTTCTCAGTAGTAATCAGACTCTTGTCCCCCACAGGCATCCGTTAAATGCAACCATGGTGATCACTTTTGAAATCACATTTCGTTCAAAGAATGTTTCTATCCTTGAGCTCCCTGATGAAGTAAGTAATGAACCAAAACTGATGGGTAGAGAACATTTTAATTGAGTGCTTCTGAAAATAGTCCACCTTGTTTTCATACCATGAGCTGCCCCTGTCTCATCATTCTAGAAATCTCTGGTTTGGGCCATGTTGGTCTCCTTGAGGGTGGGAGTCCACTGCCATGTAGACATAATTAGGAAGGTGATGGTAAGAACTCTGAGGCAAAAAATGGTTCTGAAAATGTAGAAGAAATTCTTAAGATAGTTTTGTAAGACCTTACTGTTTAGAGGGTGTGTGTGGACAGGAGCATTGTCCCTGCTTGAAAACCTTTTAGAAATGCAGAATCTCAGGTGCATTCCAGGTCTATTGATTCAGAATCTGCATATGAACGAGAAGATCCCTGGAGGATTTCAGTCCACGTTGAAGTTTGCAAAGCACTGTTCTGAGATTCTATTGGTTGAGTGTTATTTCCAAAAACCAGTGCCAGAAACTGTCTGATATCACAGCAATAACTATTCACTGCCCTTACGCATTTGTCTGTTACAGTATACCCTGTTTCTGCCTTACCAAGGATTTGAGCCAATCACTGATAAATTAGATTTAAAAAACATCAATAGGTGAGGCAGTATAGAATAAATGAGGGTTTAAAAAAAACAACACACAGACAAGATGAATGCAGGGATGAAATTGATAACCACGTGCCACGCCATGAGGCCCTGTGTGGTTGTAAGAAAGAGCTACAGATTGGCTCTGAGCCCCCATTGAAGCATGTCAGGTGAAGGGTGTTCACCTAAAAGGACCTTGTGAGAGAGGGGAGTCTCATTCATCCCACGGTGAACGTCACACATCATTAGATGCAACTCCTACCCCAGGGTATAGGGCCTGCTACAGGCTAAGAAACGCCATTGGTTCTAACAGCAGGTTCTGACACTCAGCTCTCTGAGGCCTAGCTTGATCCACAGAAGAAGAGAGCCGTCCCACCTTCCCTCAGAGATAAGATGGGTGGACCTGAGGGCAGAACCAAGTTCTGCTCAGAAAGCCTAATACACAGGTATACGGGGGCTTCCAGGTGGCTGGCTGGTCCAACATTTCTTCCTTTGGTTAGTAAGTGCCTGGAATACAGGGACCTGTGTGATCTTAGCCTGGAGCTAGACACTCAGTGAAGTTCCGGTAACATGGCCCTGGATCAAATTCAGTTTTCCTCATAGGTTGTGGTGCCTCCCAGAGTGACAGAAACCTCTTTCCAAGTGACATCTCAGAATGTGGGACAAATTACTGTTTTTCTGCATAGAAATCATTCTAACCAAACCGGGTAAGCTGGGGCTTAAACGCTGAGAAGGGAGGCAGTGCCGGGCACTCGGGGCTTTCTTTCAGGAACCCCTCCTTGGCTCATCCTGGTCCCCACATTCTTTCTAGGCCCAGGATACGCTTCTTGGTGATCCACAGCAACATCATTAACATCATAAACCAGGTGATTGGCTGGATCTACTTTGCAGCCTGGTCTGTTTCCTTCTACCCTCAGGTGATCATGAACTGGAGGCGGAAAAGGTAATCTGCTGAGCTGTATGTGCAGGTTCATTTGGTGCCAGTATGACGGGCATTCCAGCAAGGCTGTAGGTAGCATGGGTTCAGACTTTACCCCTCTCTCTTCCTGCCCTTTCTAGAAAGTTGTCGAACTGAAAGCTCTGAGAGCCTGTGGTAGCACTTGTACCACTGGGCAGTTGATCTCTTGCCAAATTCAGCTACTTCCTGTGAAAGCAACAACATGAGGCTTCTTAGTGAAGTGGAGAATGGGCTGAGTGGAGGAGAAGTACTTCTGAATATGTTTCATCTTGGTCAGTCCAACCCTGGAGGAATTAGTGTCGAGTCATGCTACAGCGCCAGAGTTGGATCCTTCAGCCTTGGAGATTAAGCCTTCTGCTTTGATTTTAAAAACAAAGTGGGATAACAAAAAATTTTTTTAAAGTAATGAACACTAAAAGAAAGGGGGAGAGGCAGGGCTCAGATATGGGTGTAGGAAGACCCTGAACTCACCTCCTCCCACAGACAATACCAAATATACACCTACACATAGAGTAGTTCCTGCCAAAGAACTGAGGGCCCATTGAACAGCCTCTGCGCAACATAGGGTAGAGGGACCACCTGGAGAAGGTGGGAGGGATGGAGGCGTGAGAACAAAGGGAATCCCATTCCCGACATGGAGACCTGCAGCAGGCAGGGATGTTACTGAGGGCCTCTTCAAGGGAAACAGTGGTTTAAAAGGCACCTAGACCACACATGAAGAAAATCCATTTATGTTGTATTTCTGTACACTAATAACAATGTTTCAGAAAGAAATTATGAAAACGATCCCATTTACAATCTCATTAAAAAATTAAAACACCTAGGAGGTGAAAGACCTGTATTTTGAAAACTGTAAGACACTGATGAAAGAAAATGATGAAGATACGAATAATGGAAAGATACCATACTCACGGCTTGGAAGAATTAATACTATTAAAATGCCCTTACTTAACCAGAGCAATATGCAGATTCCCATCAAATTACCAATGGCATTTCTCACAGAACGAGAACAAAGAATCTTAAAATTAGTATGGAACCACAAAGACCCCACATATCCAAAGCAATCTTGACAAAGAAGAGGTATCATGTGTCACATTCCCTGATACCAGACTATACTGTAAGCATATAATAATCAAAACAGCATGGTGCTGCCACAAAAACAGACACATAGATCAATGGAATAGAATAGAGAGCCCAGAAATAAACCCACACATATACGGTCAATCTATGACAAAGGAGTCAAGAATACACAGTGGGGTAAAGACAGTCTCTTCAATAAATGGTATTGGACACACTGGAGAGAGACATACAAAATAATGAAGTCCGACCACTATCTTAGTGGACACCATTTTGATTGGACTTGAATGTAAGACCTAAGATCACAGAACTCCTAGAAGAAAACATCAGCAATAAGCTCTTCAACATCAGTTAGTCTTAGCAATGTTTTCTTTTTGGATATATCTTCTTAGACAAGGGCGACAAAAGCAAAAATAAATGAGTGGAATTACATCCAACTAAAAAGCTTTTTGCACAGTGAAGAAACCAACAAAACGAAGAGGCAACAAGTATTGTCAAGGACTTGGAGGAAAGGGGACCCTCATACACTGGTGGCAATTTAAAATGGTGCAGCCACTGTGGAAAACTGTATGGAGGTTCTTCAAAAAGTTAAAAATAGAACCACTATGTGATCCAGCGATTCCACTTCTGGGTACCCATCTGAGGATGATGAGCGCTCTAATTTGGAAAGAGACGTGCACCCCTAAGTTCACTGCAGCATTATTTACAATAGCCAAAGCATGGGAACAACCAAAGTGTCCATCGACAGACAGGATAAAGAATATGCACATATATGCAAAGGGATGATGCTCAGCCAGAATGAAGAATGAAATCTTGCCATTTTCAACAACATGGATGGGCCTAGAAGGTATGCTAAGGGAAATAAGGCAGACACAAAAAAGCGCTGGATAATTTTACTTACACGTGGAATCTAAAAACAAAGCAGAAACAGACTCATGGATACAGGAAACAAACTGGTGGGTACTAGGCAGGAGATACTTGGGGAATGGGTGAAATAGGTGAAGGGGATTAAGAAGTGTGAACTTGCGATTGTAAAGTAAGTCATGAGGAGGTGAGGTATAGCACAGGGGTATAAATAACATTGTAATAACTTCATGTAGTGACAGATGGTAACTAGACTTATCGTGGGGACCATTTCGTAATGTATTTAAATACCAAAGCACTATGATGTGCTCCTGACATGAATAGGATGTTGTATGTCAATCATACATCAGTGGAAGGAAGGACAAAGTGTGCCTGGGATTGTGCCTTCATACACCAGGGACACCAGCTTTCCTGCAGTCACTCGAGCCGCATGGGCCTCTGGGGGCTGCTGCACTGGGAGTACCCAAGGAGAGGAAGAGGCCTCCTTTGTGCAGAAGGCCTCCAGACTTCCCTCTGGGACCAGGACTTGAGGCAGGAGGAAATTGCTTCTCAAGAGGGTGGGATTGGGTGGCATGAATTGGGCCATGAAGGAGAGCCTGAGGACATGATCTGCTGGGTGCAACCAGGCCCTCCTTCCCCTGTACTGGGAGCTCTGCCCCTCCCATGCCTTCACTGGCCAAGTCTCGCCCACTGGCCTGCCTTGTCTTCCATCCACTGCCCCACAGTGTAGTTGGTCTCAGCTTTGACTTCGTTACTCTGAACCTGACGGGCTTCGTGGCCTACAGCGTGTTCAACATCGGCCTCTTCTGGGTGCCACACATCAAGGTATGGCTCTGCCCACCCACCACAGCCCAGACCATGCCATTCAGTGTCCTGGCTGCCCTTCTCTCCTCAACTTCTCCCCACCCTCTTAACAGGAGCAGTTTTTCCTCAAATACCCAAATGGAGTGAACCCCGTGGAGAGTAACGATGTCTTCTTCAGCCTGCATGCTGTCGCCCTCACCCTGGTTGTCCTGGTGCAGTGCCTTCTGTATGAGGTGAGGGACAAAACTGGCACCTCCCCCTGTGGCTGCCAGGCCAGCACCCACCACCACCTGCCACTCCTACCTGCTGCTTTACTGCAGAAGACACAGAAACCCTTTGAAAGGACACGTGTTTGTTCACTCAGCATCTGCTTATTGGATCAAGAGACCACCCTTTGAGCCCAGGCTGTCGTCCCCCACCTGGGCAGTGATGACCCAGCAGGCCGAGAGCTGAGGGCAGGGGGAGAGCATAGACAGCTCTTGGAAGGCCTGGCCCAACCAGTGAGGCAGGGGGAAGGAGGGCATCAAGGAAGTGGTGTTCAGTTGTGGTCCATGGGATAAGTCAAGTTCCCTTGGACATGGGGAAGAGGGCCAGGGCGGGGCTCCCCCAGCTGGGGGACAGAACTATGGAGGTCAGGTGGCAATGAGGAACCATGAACAGATGGGGGTAGTCAGGGTTTAGGGTGCCACCATGGGGAGTAGGCTTATGAGGGTCCTGAGAGGTCCTGGGAGGGGGGGGTCTGGAACCCAAGCTGAGGGGTCTGCACTCAACTGTGTTGCCAGAGGGGTTTTTTTGATGCTTCAGCTGGAAAGGGTGTTGTAGGCCGAGTTTCAGGGGGTCACTAATGTGCACATTTTCTTTTCACTTCCCTGTGGGTGCTCCACTTCCTGCAGGGAGCTCCCTTTGCACATGCAGGGCCAGCCAGGGGCTGCTTGGGCACCACCTTCATGAGTCTCCTAGGTTCTTTACTCTTTGCTCTGCAGCTTTGAAGGAAGCCTTCTCTGGGGACAGGTAGGGGAAGGGGACAGATTCCAGAGATGACCAGGCGCCCTCCAGATTGAGGAACAAGCCAGGGCTGGGTTGAGATGTTGGGCTCCGTCCCCAACACCCAGCGCTCCTGGTGGGCTCTGAGCAGCACCCGGTTCTGCATTGTGGGAACAAGAAGTGGACTCTGAAAGTCCAAGAAGGACCAAACTAGAGACCCCTGTTGTGACAAGGGCATTGCTGGTGTTGGGCTCCCTGTGCCCTCCCCAACACCCCACCTACTCTCGTCTTTCCGACCCCGCCTCATCCTCAGCGAGGCGACCAGCGTGTGTCCTGGCCTGCCATTGGCTTCCTGGTGCTCGCGTGGCTCTTCGCGCTCATCATCATGATTTTGGCCGCAGTCGGGGTGACCTCATGGCTGCAGTTTCTCTTCTGTTTCTCCTACATCAAGCTCGCAGTGACACTGGTCAAGTATTTTCCACAGGTACCTCCAGGCCTGCCTGCCTTTTCACTGGGCCATCAGGGTGAGAGGTCAGTGAAGTACAGACCCTGGGTCCTACTCCTGGCTGGAGCAAGGAGACGGTGGAAAGCTTCAGTGGAAGCTGTGAGCCCAGCAGAAGTGGGACGGGGTGGGGGTGGGCAGGGGGTGGGAGCTGGCCATTACTGCTGCCTGCTCTTCCCTGCAGCCAGAAATCACACAGAGAATTCAGTGGAGGCTCCTCTGAACTCACAGTCAGCTGGGAGAGGTGGGTTGTGCGGGTCGCTCCCATTTCCATCCCAGCTCGTGACGTCAGTTCTGCGCCCCATTACTGACCAGCAGCAGCAGGATACGTGGGAAAGATTAGGTGGGAGGGGAGAGCCCACAACTACCACCTCCACTCGCATCCAGAGAGGTTTTTCTCAGAGGTCCCATCCAGGGTCTCCTTGTGGGGGCGTTGCTGAGGGGCGTAGTCAGTCCTCCTCAGATCTGGGGCTGAGAGTCAAACACATCTTCCCCATAGTTGGACAGTCCAGGACAGGGTCAGAAATGAAGTGGTACCAACTGCAGGCTCCACTTATGAGTGGAGGCATTCAGTTTGCCCCATTCTCCGTGGAGAAGCCCCCTTTTCAGCTTCTGCAGCACAAGGAACCTTGTGTCCCATAGGCTCAGGGAGGAAAACGTTTTGGCCAGAGTCAGGGCCAGTCTCCCAAGAGGGCCTGCAAACAGGGCCAGACCTTTAAGGATAAACAAGATGTAATTCTTCGGACATTAGAGAAGGGGGCATTCCGGGCTCCGGGCAGCCTGCACAAAGGCACACACAGGAAAGTGTGGGAGGCAGCGAGGAGCCCTGGCCAACTGAGCAGTGTTGGGCTGAAGGAAGCTGGGCCTGGGGGACTTGGGAAGAAGCCTTCAGAGTGGGGGAAGGTCTTGAGGGAAGTGGGGCCTCAATCTGTGACTGTGGGGAAGCTTGGGGCTGGGAAGCCTGGGAGGCAGGAGTCCCACATAGAGACATTTGAAACTGTCCATGACTGGAGAGGTGGCAGAAAGTATTGAGAGGGAGGGAGAGGACAAAAAAGCGGCCGTGGCTGATGGCTGACTGGGAGAAGACCACTAAAGAAGCCAAGTCAGAGAAGCCCAGGGGTGCTGTCATTAGAGGGCAGAGTGGGGCACTGGCAGCAGGGAGGGGTGTGTGTCAGAGTGGGCCCGGGAAACCCAAGACAAGAGACCCAGGAGCCCAGGCAGGGCTGAGGCAGGAGGTAAGCGCACTCTACGGAGGGAGAATTCTCCTAAGGAAACCAGGCTCCAGTGGTGGAGCTGGCGTTTCAAACCAGGCGGGCAGACTTCAGCCACCTTCCTAAGTACATCATGGAGTCCAGGCTGAGTTTAGGGAGAGTCTTCACTGGAGATGAGAGAAATCTAAGTGGCTGAAAAACCACGGTAAGGTTTTGTCTCAGAACAGGGAGGGATGAGGAAGATGGAGAAGCAGCCTGCCAGCCTCCCTCCACTGGAGCAGTGTGGTGCAGGGGTGGGAGGAGGGGGGCTGTATGCTGTGTGTGCTGCCAAGACCCCAGGACCCACCCAAACTTCTCCGTCAAAGTTTGTCAGAGCCCAAAGGTCACTGTGTTCCTTGAAACAGAGGCCAGAGCACATGAGTGGGATGAATTAGAGCAACCCTTGTTTGGAGTGGCAGTCACAAGGTGCGTGAGGCAGCCACCCAGCCTCCTCACCACCCTCCATCACTTTGTCTGTGTGCCCAGGCCTACATGAACTTTGTCTACAAAAGCACCGAGGGCTGGAGCATTGGCAACGTGCTTCTGGACTTCACTGGGGGCTCCTTCAGCCTCCTCCAAATGTTCCTCCAGTCCTACAACAATGGTGAGTCGGCAGGCGGCCGGGCTACCCCCATCTCCCCAGCCCCACAGCTTGGTCATCCTAGCAGTCCCAGCCCCTAGATCCCCAAGGGGCATTTGCAGCTGGAGGGTTCGTGGTTTCCTGAAGAGGGGAGGACCCCCACCCTCGCCCTCCACAGCCCCACAAGCTGCCAACCTAAAACCAAATTCTATCCCTTCTGGCTGTTAACAGACCAGTGGACACTGATCTTTGGAGACCCAACCAAGTTTGGACTCGGAATCTTCTCCATCCTCTTCGATATTGTTTTCTTCATCCAGCACTTCTGCTTGTACAGAAGGAAACCAGGGTATGAGCGGGTGAACTAGCACGCAGGGCCCCAGTGTAAGTGGCCCTGGCCCTGTGCCCAGGAGGAAGGCTGGAAAAGCAGTCTAGAGTGCAGGGCTGGCTCCACATGCTGACAGTGGAGAAGCGCTCTCTTCCTCAGGGTCAAATGCCTTAAACATGAACCAGACCGCCTTCATCCATGACTTTCCAGGGCCGGGGAGAAACCTCCCTCTGGGACAGACACCTGACTGCTTCGAGATTAACAGCCAGACTGCTGGTGGCCCCTCTCGGGTGTTACTTGGCCAGTCACCTGGTCCTCCTGCAACTTGCTGTTGCCATCTCTACTCTCTTTAAGGCTTCAGGCAGCACCCACAGGTTCTGACAGCCATCCCAAGCAGGATTGGACATTGAGCTAGGAGCTGAAGGCCTTGCCCGAGCACCCAATGTGTCAGGGAGCAGCTTGAAGGACTGACCTTGCAGCTGGGAGAGCCAAGGGCATTTTGGTGCCACTGCTGCGTTCCTAAAGGCTAAGCAGCCAGGTGCTGTGGCCAATGAACTGAGAGGTGCTGGTGGCGGTGGCAGAGGGGCTAGGACTTTGGGGTTAGTCCTCGGGGTCCCTTCCCTGAAGGCCACATTATCTATAACTCAGTTTTCACAGTGGCAGTCACAGGGGGCCCAGGCCAGCGCCTAGTAAAGATACAGTATTTGTGGGTCCAGCGGTGCTCAACAGATTGGTTCTGAACTGGGCTCACGTCCAACACCCTCTGGATCTTCGTCCCACTAACACCCCTTTTAGAATTTTTGGAGGGATGTTTTGGGCATGGCCATCTGCCTACCTCCACTCTCCCAGAGTCAGGGACCCCATGTGAGTCCCTCCCCTTGTCCGTGCCTTAGAGGCCTGTGGGACCCGCCAGGTGGTGAGAGTAGCTCCCTCCCAGTGGCAGGGCAGGCCTGCCTTCCTCCACTTCCTCAGACCTCTGAGGTTCACCAATTTTTGGCTGTTGAGGAGGCCTTAAGATAAGGACTTAAGACCACCTCACACAGTCCTCCTAGGCCAACCCTGGTCCTAAGTCCCCTCCCCTCCCAGCCCAACCAGTTGTCCTTCCGGGGATGGGGGCGGGGCCCAGATGTGCCTTGTATGTGCTCTGAGTTTGTCAGTCCACTCTCAACTTTCTACTACGAGCTCAGTGTGAGAGTGTATATCCTGAATTAAAACCAGTTGTTTCCTTTCGTATGCTGAGTGTTTGCCAGATGCTGGAGGCAGGTGTGTTGGCTTCAGCACCGAGTCCTTGGGACTTAGGGAGACAGCCCCATTCACTTCATGTAAGGACATTCACGGGTTGTGAAGTTTGCCGGTCCGACTGCACGCCGACCCGGCACTTTATCAAGGAACCCTCTTGGGTAGTACCAGACACCTGCCTGCTTGGGACCAGGTAGGTCCCACGGGTGCCACATCTCTGCCTTACCAAGGGCACACTGCTCAAGGCGTGGCTATGAGCCAGGGATGGAAGAGGCCTTTAAGAGCTGTTTGCCCTTGGGAGTGATGACTGATTTTTCCAGATTCTTCCTCTACAGCAGTGTAAAAATATCAAAGAATTTAGATCTTGTTTCCCCAAATTAGAGATGGTAGCCTGACCACATATGCACGCCTGTTTTATTTGGGCCACCCAATGTGTTACCAGGTGTCACACTTTAAAAATGGGAGGCTTCAAAAGTCTGACTTGGCAGTGGCTGTGCACGTGGCAGCAATTCCCAGAGCTGGTAGTGCAGCCAGTGGCGAGCCAGCCAGACACCCTGGAGCTCTCCAGTTCTCCCCACATCCCGTCAGGTGGCAGCCCTTGGAACACTTGGGGTCACATCTCTGGCTGTGGTCCACCGAGTGCTCTTAAGAGTCTTGCGGGGTGGGTGTTTTTCCCATGAACCCGTTGGGGTCCATGAGGCTCTTCCTGGGTGGGAACGGAGACCAAGTTCACAGGGAAGCTGGGCACTCCCTGCCTCTCTTGCAGTGATAGTGCCCCCACACTCTACCGTAGATGTGGCCAGGCCAAGTACTGTGTCAGGTGGACCTAGGAATAGTGGGGCTTCATCCCAGAGAGTTGGGGCCAGCTCAGCCAGCCTTACAGCCAAAGCTCTCTCTGTAATCCAGCCCCAAGTAGCCCACCTCTGTGCCTCAGCAAAGACCCGCTGTGAATTCCAGCACTGTTTATTGGGCACAAGATGTTCGGTGTGGGGCGGCTTCATACTGCCCCATTTCCACAGTGACTGAAGTAAGGCTTGTTGACTTGTTAAGAGTCATTATTCCCAGACTGAATTAGTATGCTACATTCAAAAGTAGAATTGGCATTTCCAAGTGGTGAGAGAAGAATGCTTTGTATCAAAATTGGAATTAAAAAAATACAAAAGTTAAACCCACAGGCACAAGGGAAAAGGGCAATCCTGAGAACTGCCCTAAAATGTCAGCCTCAATCCTGTGTGAATCCTGTGAGCAGGCAAACCCTGGGAAGGCCCGCGCCCATCAGAGGAGTGGGGGTGTGACGGGTGCACTGTGAGCCTGGCTTCCATCCTGGCCAGCTTCGCAGTGCCTCTGGCAGTGCAGAATGCCCCCACCCCCGCACAACAGGGAAAAGCGTGGGGCACAGGCACTTCGGAGCTGAGACAGGGCAGGGCTGAGCCCTGCAGCCAGGTCAGTGTGGGAGAGGCTTGCCCCAACTGGCACTGCTGCTTTGTGGCCGCTCTCAGAGGTGGGGCCCCCTGTTCACCTGAGCGTTGCTGAGGCCAGGTGGCAGGGTCTGGGGGCCGAGCCTGTGGTCACTACAGACTGACTACGACTCAGCTCCAGGCCATTGTTTCCAGTCATTGGTGTCTGAGGGAGAGTTGGTCCCAGAGCGTTGGGCCACTGGTGGGAGGGGAAGGCAGGCCAGGTCAGGCCTATGGGACCAGCTCTTCCCCTCCAAGCGGGGGCCCAGCACTTAGCAGAAGCCAAGAGGAGGAGCAGACTGTGGAAGCAGTGTCACTGTACAAGAGGAGGCAGGCACGCATCAGGACCTGGGCGGGCCGCTAGGACAGCATGGACTGCTGCACCGCCTTCTGCAACGACTGCCGTGTCACCAGTAGGCGGACCACCTCCTCCGAGCGCTTGGTGAGCCGCTTCCGGGCCTGGTCATGTGTGACCATGGTCATGTCCCAGCCGTTCACCTGACCCAGGGGGAGAAGACAGCCACCTCAGCACCCACCCTCTGGGATCTGGAAGTGGGCTGGGCTTTGGGGAGACTGGGTTACCCAAGCAGGCCCCAAGCTGATGCCCCCAGGATGGAGGATGACAAGCACCAGAGCTGACACACAGAGAAGACAGCCAGCTTCCCCTGGGGGCAAGGCCAGCGTGGGCTCCAAAAAGCCTTCTTCAAAATGGCTTCAGTGAGTCTCCCAAGTGACCCCGGAGACAGGTGCAGCCCCAACCCCACTCCCAACAACCCAAGCCTTGTTTTCCTCCTTTGGGACTTCAGTTACCTGCATGATCTTGTCTCCAATCTGCAGCCCAGCAATTTCAGCAGGGCCTCCTTCAGATACCCGTGTGACGTAAATACCCTGGGAAGAGACAGCCCAGTTCAAGTCCTAGGTTCCCTGGACTGGCCACTTAGCCACAGAGCAAAGCCCAGCACAGCATATTCCCAGCTGTCCACCTGTCCATCCCTGCACCAAGCCTACCCCCAACCTCCAGGCACGAATGCTCCAGCCCCTGCTGCTCCTGGGCTGTGTCTGAACAGGCCTTCCTAGGGCTGGGAGGCCCATTCCTCACCCCTACCCCTACTTATTCCCACCAGATCATTTTTTAGACTTTCTTAGAGAAGACTATTTGAGAGAGATGAGGTCTCCTCCTTCCACAAAAGCCCAGGAAGCAGAGACATCACCCTCAGGCCTCTTTGTGCAGAAAGGTCCCAAAACCCTCCCCCTTACCTTATCTGTTTTATCTTCTGAGAAAGGATTCTGGGAGGGATCCTGGTCAATTCCACCTCCAATGCTGAAGCCCAGGATTAAGTTCTCACCTTGACGCAGCTTGTGAATTTCAACTCTTTGCTGGCAAAGAAAAAAATGAAGTAGGGGTTGGTGGGTGTGTGGAGAACAAATCTGGTCTGTCTCCTGCAGCAGCCTCAAGCTGCTGGGGCAGCTAAGCCATTCCAGGAGGGTGGGGCCCTGGGACCCCTGAAATACCCAGCTGGTCACTAACCTGGGAGGCTGGGGGGTTGAGACTCAACTCAGACACATCAACCCACCCACACAGTCCTCTGTCCCAACTTCTGTCCCCTTCCTTTGTCTCATGCATCAATCAGTCTCAGTCACACATGCTCTAAGCCCTTCATGTCCCAAGACCCAGGACACTACGCTTGCTATGGATAGGGGGCCTGTGTCCCAGGGGAAAGGTCAGGCTCTGGAAAAAAATGCAGGCAACCTGCTGAGGCAGGTTAGGTTGTTGAGCCAGCCCAATCAAGGGCAAGACTGAAGATGCTCAAGAGAAGTGGAGATCAAACTCGCACAGAAAGAGAGAAGGGGCTGTGCTGGCCAAGGAACAGGAACAGAGGCTTGAAGGTGCTGTGAATACAGGTCCATAAGACCAGGACCAGAGTGCAGGACCAGAACTGGAGGTGAGATGAGGCAGGAACCAGACAGGAAGGCCATGAAAACCAGGCCTAGCAGACTGGCTCCCAGGAAGGGGTTTTCTCCCTAAGCCCAAAACCTTGCTCTTGTGCAGAGTAGGAGGTGGAGGAGAGTCCCAGAGTTCTACCACCATATCTGGGGCTGTGGTTCCCCAACTGTGCCAGGCTCCTTTCAAAGCCTTCAGCAGCCATGCTTGTCACTGGTTGCTAGGAATCAGACCAGATCACCCTATCCCAAAAGTTGAGAGTTTTAACATGAAGGAGGAAAAAAGCAAAAGGTCTTTAGCTTTTTTTTTTTTTAATCTGGACTTTATCAGGAGTTTGGCCACCTGACCATTCCGAGCCCACTGGAGCTCTCTGGAGTTGGGGAGTAGGGCTGGTTGTGATCAGGTTGGATGCTAGAATGACCACTCAGTAGGAAAATGGACATCTCTCAGAGGTGGGATGTACAGGCCAGGAGACAAGAACTACTTGGAAAGCAAGATCAACAGACATGGTCAACATCTGGTCACCTGGCCTGGCTGGACACAACCACCTCAGATGGAGATCCTAGAGGAGAAGCACACTGAGTGTGAGTGCCAGGAACCATTTGGAGCATCCAAGAGGATGAAATGGTTTTAACATTCTCAAGATGTTAACTACATGGGAGATCGCAGGGGCCAGGGAGGAAGCCTCCCCCACCCCATCTCCAGTCCAATGACCAAGAGAAGCCAAACCCCATCTGCCATGTTCAAACATGTGTTAGAAGAATTGGGAGGTCATGGTCCTACAGCTATGAGGAAGGCCCAGGGACCAACCATGACACCAGAGGGTGGGGGCAGGAAGCATAATCCCAAAGAGCCACTGGACCCAGGCCCACATGCCAGAAAGTGAGCTCCTGCAGGCCTGTTGCACCTCCTCCAACACATACCTTTGACCCACCTTCAAGGTCAAAAAATACAGGCCCTTGGGCTGGAAGCTAAGGCTCTGTCACTGACTTGTTGGGTGAAGTCAGGTGGGTTACTGACCCTTCCCTGGCTCTTCATCTGTACCCATATTTATTCCGGCTAAGGAGGAAGCCTGGCCCTTTCTCTCTGGGGTAGCTAGGGATCTGGAAGTCAGGTGGGTACAGCCAGGGTGAAGGTTAGGACAGCTCTCAGCAAGTCCAACAATATTTCCTCCTAGCCCTGGCCTGAGCTACTGCTCTAAATTCGTCACATGCCACCTTTATCAGTGACTTCACACACCACCAGCTGACTCCCAGCACACCCATCTGAGATAATACAGCCATGGCCCCAGAGCAGGGACTTCCATCTGACTCAGTGCCTGCCTAACAGGCATTTCTTCTCAGAGAGCTGGGTCCATCCTAAGCGCTTCTTTATATGGCTGGCCGTGATGGTACCTCTCTGGGACTCACTTCCCCACATCCTGGTCTCCTGGTCCCACCCAGCTGTAGCACTGGCATTGGGACTAAGACCCCGGCCTCCTTCACTTTATTCTAATAGCACCTGACACCCAAGACAAGCCTAGGAGTGGGTTTGAGGGTGTGAAACAAGGGCCTGAGCCGACCCCAAAAGGTCTCTCCTCCGGCCCCAAGTGCCAGGTAGGCAACCTGGACTTAGACCCTGCTCTGGGGATCCCGGAAAAGTTCCGAACAGAACCAAGCCAGTTGGTTGAGTCTACTCAACCGGGCGGTGGTGAGTCCGAGGAGGCAAGGCTAGAAGGAAGGAGGGGTAAGGGGCTGCTACGCAGGCCTTGGACCCCCTCCACCCCTCAGATCCTCCTCTGAGCCGCTGCTCCCACTGGAGTGGAGGAAGCACTTCCTCATTCCAGAGGTTACGACTCAAGGATGTCCGGGCCGGCGCCTGCCCCCTGCGGCTACCCAGCTGGGATCACAGGCCCAGGAAGGCCCAGAACGCTTTCCTAGATTCCCATAGCCCGGCCTTTCCCCTCAATCCTCCCCGCCCCGGACGGCTGTCCAACGCAGCAACGGCAGCGCGCGGGTTCTAGCTAGGTCCAGGCTGTGAGAAGGCTCTTGGATCCCAGCCTTCTCTTTACACGGCTGGGGAGACCGCGCCTGGAACCGGGACCGACGCTCTAGCCGAGGTTTGCAGGAGCCAAGGGTTTGAAGCTTTGTCAACCTGTTTGGGCTGTCAGTTTACCGCTCTGCAAAGTGGGAGCAAGACACGACGATGAGGAACCCGCGCGAGCGCACTCACCACCACGGCAGTGACCGGTTGGCCCGGGATGTAGGACATCTCGACCCCAATCTGGCAACCAAGTACCGTTCGGCGAAACCCGCAGCGAAAATCCACGGGACCGCGCCCTCTGGTTAACAAAGGCCGTATGGCTGGACCCGCCTCCTCATGAATAGTTAACAAATCTCCAACCAATCACCCATCGGATGGCTGTTCCGCTCTCCGAAGTCCCAGTGGGTGCGTAGTAAAATAAGGTGGGGTCGGGGCGTGCTTGGGAGTCCCGCGGCGCATGCGCTAGAGGGCGGGAGTGAGGGCTTGGCGCATGCGCAGTCTGGGCCTTCCCAGCAGTCTCTAGAGCAAGATGGCGCCGTGGGAATCTGAACCTCAGACTGTTTGAGGGAAGGCCAAGTGACTATCCGCTGCCGTGTTCCAGGTAACCGGGCGAGCCTGGGCGGGGAATGCAGACGTGCTCTTGCTCCCCCCGCACCCCGAACTGGCCCGAGCTTGCCCGAGCTTTCAGCCTTCTCAGCATCTTTTGAAGGTTCAAGACCCAGGAGTGGAGCGAGGTTTTGAAAGCCCCGGGGGGAGGGACGGCATGAACCCAACTCGCTAAGCTCGGGGCGCCACTTGTAACTTGGTTTTTCTTCGCAGCTCCGCGAGAAAGCAGAGGCTGAGCCCCGGCGGGTGCGATGGCCGCTGTGGTGGCCAAGCGGGAAGGGCCGCCGTTCATCAGTGAGGCAGCTGTGCGAGGCAACGCCGCGGTCCTGGATTACTGCCGGACCTCAGTGTCAGCGCTGTCGGGGGCCACGGCCGGCATCCTCGGCCTCACCGGCCTCTACGGCTTCATCTTCTACCTGCTTGCCTCCATCCTGCTCTCCCTGCTCTTAATTCTCAAGGCGGGAAGGAGGTGGAACAAATATTTTAAGTCACGAAGACCTCTCTTTACAGGAGGTCTCATCGGAGGCCTCTTCACCTACGTCCTGTTCTGGACATTCCTCTATGGCATGGTGCACGTCTACTGAAATGGGGGCAGGGATGACTTTTTTAAAAAACCAGATTGGGAAGACTGTTGCCAGAAATTAACAGCGTGTAGACTTACTTAGTTTTTGAATTGTTGAATTCGCTGCTTGTTCTGTAACGTTATAAATAACTTATATCAGAAGACGAAGAGCTTGTAATATTCTTCAGATTAAATGAAGCGTGAGACACTTGACGGAGTTTTTTCCTACCTTAACGTATACCCTCTGTCTGTCGTGGGTGCAGAATCACCAAGTTTTGCCTCCTGGAGTGTTGGCACTGAGGCTTAGCCGTCTGTGATTTCCCTGCATTTACACTAGGGCCTGTCAGTTCCATGTCACTTAGTTACAGCTAGCTGTCATTTTCATTAAAAAAAAAAAAATAAACTCAAGCTCTTTTCTAAGATATGAAGATTAAAACAGACTGGACATTTTTAAACTAAACTTGGGGCTTGTCTAGAGTGAACATGTTGCTCATAGAATTTATAGTCTAACTGGGAAGACAGCATCACCTAGTTTCACAAATATTTTAATGATGGTAAATGCTATGAAGAGAGTACACTGGAACCCCAAGCTGAACGCAGGTTGGGAGGTGGGGGCAAGAAAGGCTTCTTTGAGGAAATAACAGAGAAGTAAAGGTTGAATAACAACCAAGTAAAGTGTGGAGAAGGGGGTCCTTGCAAGAAAGCACATGTGTGAGGGCCATTGGGCTGGAAGGAGTCGGCCCGTACCTGAAGCATCAGAGGAGCCATGAGGGAGACATGGAGGGCTGCGGTGGGGGGTGTGGCTTTGATTCTAAGAGCGACTGAGGGAAGTCTGGAGGTACTGGGGGAGGCCTTTGGAAGTTTTACTTCGGTGTTACATGATCAGATTTGGATTTTTTAATAATCAGTTTTAGATCAGAAGAGATCTGATCTAAACTCGGAATTCGAGTTTCCTTACGCAGACGGTATTGGCCCATGGCCAGTAATAGGGATGGATCTGGGACCCAGGCCTCCGGAATTCCGTTTGGGTTCTGGACTACATGTTTGCACATGAAGCCAAAAAGCAGCTGAGGCCACAGCTTTGCCTTCCTCTCCCCTAGTACCTCACCTGACCACCACCGAAGATGTTCACATTAATGGTTCACACCCCCTCTCCAGAACTCGCCAGTCCTCTCGCAGGGCCTTCTCTGAGTGGGAAGGGAAGCTTCATTCCTGGTGTGGGCTAAGGAAGAAGCAGCAGTGGGCCAGGGGTAGGGGTAGGGGGTGGTGAGGGAGGATGGGAAGTAAATGAGCTGATTTACTTAACTTCCTCTATTGTTAAACAGTAAGCTCGTTTGAAATGTTCGCTATTATAAAGATATTGCAATGAATGTTTTCATATTTGTATTTTGGAGGAAATTTAGTAAGCTAAAGCAGAAGATTAAAACAATTCCAAATGCTTTCCAGAGTCTTACCAGGTTACTCATTGAATGACAAGTGCCAGTTTTATCAATGCCTTCCTGGTCCTCAGGTTTGCTCATTTAGAGTTCCTGTGCCTTCATCTGCATTTCTACAGAAGATAAGGAATATATTACATTGCTCACTAATCATTTCTGTGTCTGCCACTTTGGGGCCTCACTTTCTCCTTACATTTTCCTCTAAAGCATAGGTGACCATGAAGACTTGAAGGGGAAAAAATCATGACACATTTAAAGTTAACCCTTTTATTGTTTTGTAACAACATAGCAATGTCAGAGAATACATGTTCTGGGCAGGTCCCAGAAAATTTGCCATCTCCCCCCCTTTGATGCCGTGTACTGGCCTATGGGGAAACAAACACCTGGGAAAAAATTGTGTCCTTGGAGAGATCATTCCCATGTCCACGGAGAGTCTGCTCTGAGGAAAGTGGCATCACTTGGGCTGGGCAGTGGGTTGCAGCCAAGTGGAGCCCTTCAGGTGTGCAAGATGCCTTTCCCAGGGGGACGGTTTGGGGACTTGCAGGGTACTGTAGTCCTTGGCTGCGGTGCTTAGAGACAGACTCCTGGAGGCAGTCCCATTCCCCCTTCACAACCGCTGCCCGACAGGCTGCCAGCCGCTGAGAAGAGAGAACTGGTGGGGTGGTGGGCAAGAAAGGGCAGCTGTGACTGGTAAGTCGTGATGACCCCTGCATCAGGGGTGGAGGGCACTGGGCTCTTCACAGTAGGTTCCCATGATGTTGTATGGATAGCATCCAATGTACAAATGTATTTTTGACAGAGGCATGGAATAACTCAGTCATTAGGGAAATGCCAGCTAGATGGCTTTAGGCCAGGGCCTGAATGTGAGCACAGACAATTCGTGTGCTCCTGCTCTGTCAGCTCCCAGGAGGCTGCCATGCCATCTCCCTGATGCGGCCACAGGCACCCTGAGAGAAAACGGCTTTCCCATGTTCGAGAGGAGCTCAAGCTCCTGCTTCACTTCTTTCTGTCTCAAAACCAGTTCTGTAAGATTAATGAGCACCCCCACAACTCCTGCACCGACATTATGGGGTGGGGGGATGTGCAAAAGCAAGGGAACTTCGGCGATATGCAAATGCACAGCACTATCCAGAAGCTGTAGTGGGGTCACTGGCCTTTCTGAGCCTAGTGCCCCTGACGTGTAATAGAGAGACCCCCTCGAAAGCTTTGCTGGACTTGAAGAAACAGTTTAGATTGAGCAAGTCCTCCAAGGCAGTGAGTGAAGTTTAGTGGGACAACCCTTACTTAAAGTTGATAAAAAGAGCCCTGGCCAGGTAGCTTACTTGATGAGACTCCAACCAACTAACTGTTAGAGCATCCTCCGGATGAGCCAGTGTTTTGAGTTCGATTCCCCTGGCCTATGTTTCGATGTCTCCCTCCCTGCCCCGCCCTCTGCCCCTCCGACTCACTCTAAAATCAGTGAGGAAAAAAGTAGCGTAGGTGGAGGAAAGCCTCACAGCTCCAGTCGCACTGTCGTCATCCATTTCCTCCGTTGCCCCTTCTCTTCAAGGGGCTTTTCCAGGTGTGCTTCCCTTACCTGGGATGCTTCCTCCATCACCTGGTTAGACTGCTACTGACCTTCCAGATTTCAATTTCTATGTCACTTTCTGAAGGAAACTTCCACTGGCTACTCCACTGAAAACACAGTTTGGGCTGTGGTGACCTGTGTGACTGCTGGTTAAGATTCAGCCCCCCGGGGCTGGAAGCCCTGGGGCAGGGACTGTTCCCGTGTTGCTTGCCACTGTATCACCAGCATTTAATCCAACACTTGACACAATAGGTATTCAGTAAATCTTTACTGACTGAATAGTGTAGGAAGACATTTCATTCCAATATAAAATAAATAGCACAACTGTTTTTAGGTTTTATGGCTGTTGGCAGGCAATTCCAAAAACAGGTTAAGAGCAACCAGACAACTTCCTGAGCAACTTGACCTTTTTCACTTCCTCCCAAACATAAAACGTGCTGCAGTACTCTGTCCAAGGGTTTGCTTTAGTGATGAAGCAAAGCACCGTCATGGATGGCCCAGGTTGTTCACTTTCCATGCAGAGAGCAGGTGGGCTTGCGGACTGGTTACCCGGCAGCCCAGAGGGAGGGAGCTGCCTGCTCCAGAAACCTTCGTTCAGACCCTGCTGACCCTCTCCAAAGGCCCCACAAGAAGGAAGCTTACCTTCTCCTCTGTGTGCAGAGAAGAGCCAGCCCCACCCCCCCCCCCAAACAGGAGGAAGGCCCAGAGATCACTTCCAAAGAGGACGCCAACTAGGGGCCAGCAGCTGTGCAAACACAGCCCTGGTGGCCTTTGCTGCCGCAAGGTGATGAGTTCTCGGTGTCTCCCCTTCAGTTTGCACAGGGGCTTCTCAGACCTGGGAGAGGGGAAGCGCGCCAGCTGCCTCCCAGCATGGTATTGAAGCTGCTCCGTCGTGTTCCTCCCTGACAGAGGAGCCGAGGCCTGACGCTGCACGCGTGAGGGAACGCTCATTTCCTGAGGGAGGACACAAGGGACCAAGTGCATTATCTGCTTGAAAACAAGGGAGCCTCTTGGAACTGGAAACACAGGTTGCCTTGAGAACAGGACTGGGAGGGAAGCGTCCACTCTATTCTTTTGTACCTTTCAGATTTTGAATCATGTATAATCTAGTTCAAACACTTGAATTTAAATGGACTGTGATGCTCCTTTCCCTGGAGCAGGGAGGGGCATCCTGCCAACCTCCAGGTAGAATGTGTGTGAGTCTGACCTAGAAATCAGCACCGCCCACCGAAGCTGGCTCTTCCCTCCCTCAGAACCGGGTTTTGCAGCTCTCCTCAACCAGGGCCTCTCAAAATGTACAGGGCACATGAACGACTGGGGAGCGTTGTTGAAACACAGGTTCCGACTTAGGAGGAAGGGAGGGACCGGAGACCGCCCATCTAACAAGCTCCCAGGTGGCGTGATGCGGCCGGTCCTGGGACCACACTTGGGATAATGAAGCTCTACAGCCATCGGGGGAGGGAAGCAGCAGAGTTCTGCAGGGTGCAGCTGTGGTGGAGGAGGGGGGGAACGAGGGGCAGGGGTGAGGCGGAGGGACCCCTGGTAAGGGTTTCCACCTGCCAAGTGAGCACCATGTCATTAGCCCTGCAAACCCAGCCAGCCTTTGAGGAGAGAGGGAGGAAAGCTGGGCAGAGACACCCAACCCCACAGAACAGCTAGAACCAAATCACAGGCAACAATCACCCATGTGGATGAGCTGCTGTGCCCAGAGCCTCCCCAGGCTGGAGCAGAGGCCCCTGCCTCCCCTTCCCTACCTTACCCAGAAGCCTTCAGAGGCTGCCTGTCCCCTCAAGGGCCAGCTGCCTCCTGAAGTGTTCAGTCCTCTCCTGGTTGCCCCCCCTTGGCCACATTTAAACTGAATCCCTGGGGGCAGAGGTCTTTCTCTGAGGAGCCATCGTGTTCTACAGGAATTTGTGCAAGTCTCACCTAGAGGCTGGAGGAAGGCCCAAGTGGCCAAGCCTGGCTGTGATGTAGGTTGTCTCTGAAAGGAATGACAAGTGTGTGCCCCTCCCTGGGGGCCAGGTCAGCATCACATTTGAGCATCTCTTAGACAGGGCCCAGCCCACAGCAAAAAAAAATGTTTACTGCATGTATGAATATTGAGTGAATGAATGTCCAGCTAGGTTCTCAGAAAAAAGGAAAATGCTCTTATATCAGTGACACCCTGGCCAGCCCCCTTCCCTCTCCAGGGTCTCCTCTTCTAGATCTGAGCCACGCTGGCCACTGCGAGGCTCCCCTCCCCACACACACAACAAAATGCTTGCAGGAAGATCCAAACATGCAGGAGAGGTGGTGGTGTCTGGAAGCCCCCGTCCCGCACAGGCGCAGACAAGAGGCCATTCCAGTTTGGAGCTGTTCCAGTTCAGAGATGCCGGAGGTTCTACCCAGGCGTCTTCACCAAATCCACTCTCAGCCCATGTCTCTGGCTATGCCTCCACTGTCTGCAGGTTCTGCAGCTGCTCCACATTTGCCTTTCCGTTCGCTGCCACCGGGTGGCCAGATCTGTGGGGAGCAGGGAAGAGGGGAAGTTGGGAACCCTGCGGACGGGGACAGCCTCCACAAGGGAAGACTCCGCCCACAGCAGCCTCTCGCTGGCAGCTCTGCAGGCAACCAGAGTATCTGCACAGACAGGCAGTGTGTTGGGTTCCCTGGCTGCAACCCAGACACACTCAGGTGCTCAGGCCGAGGAGGCCTCTGGAGCTGTCCCAGCAATGAGCAGCAGCCACAGCGGTGGCGCCTCGTGCCTCCCACAACAGGTGAGGCTGCTCCGAGACCGGCAGGGTGGCCCTTCGTCCCTGTCACAGGCCAAGGAGCTCAGGCAAGCACCCAAGAAGTGACAGTCAGCTCAGAGAGTATGTGGGGGTGGCTGGGTGCCCGGCGTACCCCAGCCGACCTCCATCCTCCTCCTCCTCCTCCTTCTTGCCCCAGCTGCTGCAGGCCCTACAAGCTCTCTTCCTTCACTCCTCTCTACCCTTTGCCCTTCCTCTCTGTCCCAGTCCTTTCCTTACCCCTTCCCTGCCCAGGCCCAGCTCCTGGCTGGAGGCTGCCAACCCCTGAGTCAGCAAAGAATGAAAGCTGGGGCGGGAGTAAAGTCCACCCCAGGCCAGTGAACTCCCTCCTCCCGGGATGTGACTTACAAGAGGAGAGGCACAGAACTGAGCCTGGCTGAGCAGCAGGGGCTCCTGTGTATGGCCCCCACTGGAGCAGGCAAAATGGGGGCAGGGGGAAACAGGCCCAGAGAGGGCCAGGCCCCAGCTCAAGGGCACACAGGAGGCAGAAGCCGGGCAGGCCTGAAGGCCACCTCCTGACCCAGCCCAGGGCTCCCTCCTGCACCAGGCCGTGGTCACACCTGCAGAACCAACAGACTGCCCAGGACATTGCTCCAGGGAAGGGCAGTCCACAGGCCACCTGTCAGCACAGCCAACACCCTCTGGAGGCAAGGGTGGCTCCAGAACTTCCATTTCGAGAGGCACTTAGGGAAGGCATCTACCCAGGGTAAAGGTCCTGAGACAGGGCAGGGGTGGGGGGCTGACAGAGCCATCTCCACAGGGCTCCCCAAGGGAGGGCCACTGGGGAGGAAGTGTAGCTCACCTTACTTCCTCGAATTTCTTGTTGCGGTAAAAGTGGCTCTTTTTGATGAGGTAGATGAGTACCAGGTCACAGAGGAAAGACCCCTGCAAAAGAGTTGGGGGTCTCTGACTTAGAACCATAGGCTTCTGGAGAGCCCACAGCCATTTGACCATACTACATAGATCCCATTCGATCCTGTCACAGTCCCAGAAGGGGGCATCACTGACCCCATTTCACAGATGAGAAAACTGAGCTCCGAAAGAGGATCTTTGCTTAAGGCCACCAAGCTGGTCCATGGTAGAACCCAGGTCAGCCTGGCATCCATCCGATCCTTTGGGCTAAGCACCTCCCACACTACCCTGACCCCATCAAATCAGGTGTTTGCAGAGCGTTCACCATGCGCCAGGTACTGTGCTGGGGTGCAGGGAGGAATAAGACAATGAGGGTCCCTGGTGACTGTCCCTCTGGTGCAGGAGACAAGCACGTAACTGATGGCACAGAATGACAGGTCCTGTGATTGGAGAGGAGCAAGGGAGCCAAGAGGAGACGGGACCTAACTCAGCTTGGGCTGAGTCTGGAGGGCTGAATAGAAGTTTGTACGAAGGGAAAAACGAAGCTCGAGAAGGGCGTTGCAGAGGTAGGAACAAGCTTGTCCTGCCTGGGAAATTCCGCGGTCCTGTGGGGAAGAACCTGCAAAGCTCCTTAAAATTCCTTCAAGGCATTGGTTCTAATCCTGTAGGGGGCAGCACTCAGAGCTTTGAATGGGGGCTGTACACACAATCGTGGCATTTTAAAAAGATCTTTCTGGGAGTGAGCATGAGAGATGGGTTGGAGGGGATCTGAACAACAAGGACACCACAGCTGTGGCCCAGGAAAGAGGTGGAGGCCTGAGCTAACCCAGCTGGGACCCACCGACACCTGAGCACGAGCACTTCAGACCAGACTGCCTGGTGCAAATGCCCGCCTCGTCCACCAGAGGGCGAATCCACCGGCAACACAGAGGGGGCTTCCGGAATGACTGAGTAGAGGGTGGGGGACCGAAGCAGGTTGGTGGATGTGCCCACAGGGGCACCTGGTCCTCTGACCCTGAGCTCTGCACACCTCTTTCTGCCCCCACCCCCAGATGCCGAAAACATTTTTTTTACCAGTTCCTTGTTTCACAGGGCCACGGCTGAGAAACCCTGTATACAGTTGGATCCTACCTCTCTTTACAAGTGGAGATGAGGCTTAAGAAGTTCAGGGCCAATCCAGTATCCCAGAGAACCCCAGCCCCAACCCCAGCTCCGGAGCAACAGGCAGATGCCTCTCTGGCTCTGGAAAGAGAAACTCCCTGCCCCCAGGGACTGCTGTAGGGGCATGAAGTTCCAGAAGGGCCTCTTTACCGGCATCTGCACTGACAGGACAGCTCTTTCTGGGGCATCAAGACAGCTCCCCAGGGGCAGTGTCCCCCTCCCCCACCGGTGCTAAGAGGGTAAAGGAGAAGGAGGGGAGAGGTACTCACAACACCCATGAGCGCCACCCCTGAGCCCACGTTGATGACTGTGGGGATGATGCTGAACTTCCCTGCCTGAAACAGAGAGAGAGACAGGCATGGTGAGGGAGGCAGGTGGACAGCAGGATCCCCAGGGACTCCAAGCAGAGCCCGCCCAACACGTCTGCCCCGCCCTGGGCCTGCCCCACTCACACACCCTGCCATTCACCATGACATCAAAGCGGATCCCGTAGGCTTTCATCAGGGTGCGGAACTCCACCCCAGCTCCATCACGGTAATATTTGGCAAACCTGGGGAGACACAGCCCAGGGGAGACCTCAGCCTCACTGGGCCCTCTGTTTGGCAACACAGGCTCGGCTGCCTGGGAGATTTATAAGCACCCCCAGGACCTGGCTCACAGCAGCTCCAGAAGCTGCCCATCTTCTTGCTGACCTTATGCTAAAAATTCATCCAGACCTTTGAAGTCCTTGCTAGACATTCCCCAAGAGACAAGACCTTTCCCACCATGTGCTGGGCCAGCCCGGGGCCACCAAAGCACTGATGGAGCTGATCCGGCTGAGCAGTCAAGCCTCAGCATCACGGCGAGCCCAGGGCAATGGCTGACTCTTCTCTCCTCCCCCAGAGGCCCTACAGGAGGCCACCCTCACCTCTCCTCAGCTGTCTCTCCCTCACCTCCCCCTCTGACACAGATGCCCAGGAAGGGCTGCCATCGCGCTGGCACCTAGGAAAGGACACAAAACATGGACGGAGCCATAAGGCAGCAGGCACAGCCCCAGTTACCTGAAGTTATACCCAGAAGAGACAGAGTTCCCTGGAAATCTGCTGTCCAGGCGGCTGAAATAATAGCGAGGGTTGCATTCAGAAGGGGCTTTGTCAAGGTCACAGTCCCACTCGATCTGGATCCCTATCACACCGCCCTGGGGGAAAGAGAGATAAGAGTCAGTGCACAGGAGTTTTTGGAGAAGGACAGTAGTCACAGAGCAGCTCTTCACAGAGAGCTGGACAAGCCGGGGGACGTGCTGGTGCCAGGGATCAGCCCGGCTGGTGCACCCTTCTGGAAGAAAGGTAGGTAGAAGGTCCACAAGAGGCTGGGAAAAGTGCGTTGCTGACAGCTCCCGGCCCCAGTGGCCTCATGCGTCAGAGAGGACAAGAGCTGCCCAAGTGAGCACCTACAACAGGCAGGAGCCTTACACCAAACCAGGGTGTGCTGGGGGCTCCTTCTGGTTCAGGTTCAGCTGCTGCCCCAGTGCCTGAGAGCCAAACGGCAGGTACCGAGTGTGCCCCTCGCCGAGTGTCCGAACAGGCTGTGTGTCACAGCAAATCCTGCAAGCAGCAGCTCCTGGGGCAGGTGACTTTGCAGGGCCACCGCACCCCATGGGTCCTCACACACACTCCCTTCTCATTACAGAGCCCAGGCCCAGAGCCCTCGGGCCTCCAGGGAAGGCTCCCTGGGCACAGACCACCCACCTGCAGCGCTATCTCCTGGAAGTTGCTTCCCGTCCATTTGACCACAGATCCCAGTCGGAAGATGGGGCAGTAGGGGTCCTTGGGGCCAAAGTGACAGGACTTCAGGTACTTCAGGTCTTTGGTGTCCAGCACATTGGTCCTGGGAGGAGGCCATGAGCGGACAGTGAAACAAAGGGAGACTTGCTGTTTCCAGGCCAGAAACTAGATCTGACCCAGGAGTCACAGGGCTCCTCACCCAGCCCAGGCCTAGTCCCAGACTTCAGCCCTCCCCTCCAGCCCCGCCTACATCCGCACCTACATCCCACACTAACATCCTACTGCGCTGGAGAGCAGAGCCTCACCCCCACGGCACCCCCAGTGGCTCATTCACTCACACACACACACACACACACACACACACGGGGACCCCACACAGCCACGGGGAGGGCCAGCCAAGGCCCCACCCCTGGATCTCCAGTAGCTGAGCCCCACATACTTGAAGAAGTTGAATTTGGGAAAACGAATGAAGTTCTTTATGTAAATGGTAAAGTCTTCAGCCTTGCCCAGGAGTGGCTTCCTGAAAACCAAGCCGGGACAGCCAGTGAGGAAGCCCTGCCCCACTCCGTACCGCCCCCAGGCCCGTGGTGGGGCTGAGGCCGCCTGCTCCCTGGGCGCCCTGGAGCCTTGGCAGGACAGTTCATATGCTCATGTTGGGGTGGTGCTCAGGCCTTTGTGGGGTGTCCTCAGAATGAGGGTCCCCATGGGTGTGTCTCCACTGTCAGGCTGGGCCCCGCCACACAGGACCAGGTGACTCCTGGGGTCCTGAACCCAGCCACTTACTCTGGCCTGGACTTTGTCTCCACTGGGCACCAGGCAAAGATTTCACAGGTTCCCCTTGTCATGTTCTCCACCCGCAGGCAGCGGCCGGTCCTCACTCCTGCAGGGTGGGACAGGGACAGTGCCAGGAGTCCCCCGGCTCCAGGCCCTCTATTGCCCCCAGCCCTGGCCACTCCAGGCCTCACCATTTCCAGTCATGACAGGCTTCCCAGGAGGGCAGTCGCTGTCCTCATAGCACAAGGCGTCGGAAATGCTGTCGCTCTACCAGGAGAGGAAGGGCGCCTGTGTGGAGGTGCCCACAGGCCTCCCAGCTCCGAGCCAGGTCCCACCCTGGGAGCTGGGAGAGGTTCCTCCCCTGCCCGGGGCCACACACCCTTTGAGAACCTGTTTTTCCCCCAAATGGTGCAGGCACATGCCCCCCCACACCGCCCCAGAGCCCCTGGAGGGGACAGGAACCCCTGCTTCCGGAGAAGGGTAGAGGCCAACCAGTGCTAGCCGGCCTCCCACCACCTCCCCAGCTCTCCTTGCAAGACCGAACCTCTGCACAGGTTTCCTGCCGCTGGTTGGGGGTCACAATCAGGTTGGTGATGACGAAGAAGACATTCTCTCCCTGAGGAAACAGACAGGAGTTAAGGAACCTCCCTGTGCCCTCTGGGGGACCCTCCTTCCCGGGGCTGCCCAGCAGGGGGTGGAGTCTCTGCATGGGTGTTGGGGAAAATGGGGCCATAAAATCAGTGGATCCCATCCACTCTTCTGCCCACTGACCTCAGAGTCCCAAGCAGATGTCCTCTAATAGGTTCACCCCAGGCCCATACCCACAAACTGCTCCTGCCCCATAAATCCCTATCCTGGCCTCAGTCTCTGAGGTCCCAGCCGAGATCTGGGAAGAGAAGGAGCAGTGAAGGGGCAGTTCCGGCCCAAGTGGACTGTGAACAGGCCAGGGGCCAATCTAAGGGGCCTCCTCTGACCTGGAAACTCTCTGAGCCCCATTTGGTCTCAGCAGGCACAGGGTTTGCTGGGGACAGAGCAGTGGTGCCAAGAGGCATAGTCAAGGAGGGAAGGAGGCAGGCATGGGGGAAGGATCTGGACAGGGTCTCTATTTATAAACTCTGGCAGCCATTCTGGGCCAAGGGAGACAATAGATCGAGGTCCCTGGGTCCCAGAGCAGCTTCCCATGTGACCCAACCCAGCCAGGCCCTGCCAGCTTGGGTGGGGCTCAGACCTGGGGGGGGATGACATAGTCAGCAACATCCCAGAGCCGCTCCCCCAGCTCCGAAGTGTTGGTGAAGGTCACACCCTTGACTTTGGTGATGATGCTGCTCTGCAGGGAGGTGTCCGTGTCTTGGTAACCCTTCTTCAACAGGAACACCCACCTGTGGGAAGGGGGCCGGCAAGGAGGGCATCAGCCCTCAGGTTTCCCCAAGCCCAGGGGGAGTGGGACAGGCTTAGGGCTCCACCCTTCCCACCCGCTCCTGGACTGGGTCACAACTCCCGCTGCTACCTGAAGCCCTGTCCTGCAAGCAGCAGAGGTGACACCAACCCCAGGCCACAGTGCGCTGCTCTCAGTGGGGCTGGGAGGACTTGTGATGAGACAGGCTCACCCTCAAACTGGCCGCATGACTGTGGTCAAGCCGCTGAGCTGTGGGGGGTCACAGTGTAACGGCGCCCCCTCCGGGTGGTGAGGGGGCCAAAGGACCTGAAGCCAACCATGGGGCAACCTCAGTCAAACCGCAACTGAGGGGCAGCCTGCAAAACTAGAGTGCGAGATCCAGTACCTTTGACACCCAAATGCGATTAACAAAAGAAAAATAGGTAAGTTGGACTGTACCCAAATTAAGAACTTTTATGCATCAAAATACACTATCAAGAAAGTAAAAAGATAACCTACAGGAGGGGAGAGAACGTTTGTGAGCCATATAACTGGAAAGGATCTAGTATCCAGAATATATATTTTAAAAAGTCTTGCAACTCAACAATACAAAAGGCAAATAACCTAACCTAAAAATGCACCAAGGATTTGAATAGACATTTCTCCAAAAAAGATACACAAAAAGCCAATAAGCACATGAAAAGATGCTTCATAAGATTAGTCATTAGGGAAGTGCAAATAGAGACCACAATGAAATACTACTCCACACTCATGAGATGGCTAGAACCGAAAAAGCAGAAAATAACAAGTGTCGGCGAGAAGGTGGAGAGAGGAGCACTGCTGACGGAGGCGTAACGTGGTGTGGCTGCTGGGGGACGCTGCTGGCAGTTCCTCAGCAGGCTGTTGTGACCCAGCAGGTAGACCCAAGAGCACTGAGACATATGTTTACACAAAAACCTTCACGTGAATGTTCTTAGCAGCATTATTCATGATAGTCAAAGAGCAGAAACAGTCCACATGTCAGCCAACCATTGAGTGGATCAACAAAACGTGGCAGAGCCTCCACAGGGATACTCCCTGTGGGATACTGGCCATAGAAAGGAATGCAGTGCTGACACAGGCTACAGCAGGGATGGACCTTGAACACATTACAACAAACAAAAGAAGCCAGCCCCCCACCACCAAAAGAACATCGTGTATGATTTGATTTATATGAAATGGCCAGAATGGGCAAATATATAGAGACAAACAGCAGATTAGCGGTTGCCAAGGGATGGAGGTGGGGAGAAGCATGACTGACTGTTCATAGGTACAGTTTTCCTCAGGGGGGTGATGGAAATGTGCGGGAATTTGGTCGTGGGGATGGCTGCACAACATTGTGAATGTACTAAACACCATGTCATTGTGTAATTTAAAAGGGTGAATTATATGTTCCATGCACTTTACCTCAATGTAAAATGGTTTTTTAAAAAAATTCTGTATTCTTCCAAAAAAGGTCAGTGTCATGAAATACAAAGACTCAGGAACAATCCCAGATGAAAGGGGCCTAAGAAGACGTGACAACTGAGTGCAAGGTGTGAGCCCAGATTTTTCTTTGCTATAAAGGTAATTACTGGGACAATTTACAAATGGTCTATAGCTTAGACAATAATAACATTTCAGTGTTAACTTCCTAATCTTCCTACTTGTACTTCATTGAATAAGAGAATTCCTTATTTTGAATAAATACACAGTGAAGGATATAGGAGCAAAGAGGCATCACGTTGCAACTGACTCTTACGCAGCCCGGAAAACATTGCATGTATATGGAGAGAGAAGGTGGGGCAACACCAATGTGGTAAAAAGTTAACTTTTGGGGAATCCAGGGAAGGACATTGAAAGTTTCTGTGCTACTCTTGTACTACTCTAGGACGTGCACGCCCCAGAGGAAGAGCTCCATGAACACAACTCATCGATGCCTTGCTGGTGTTCCTGTTAATGTCAGAGATCATTTAGGCTAGCCAGACCTTGGGAAAGCTGGGGAAACTGAGGCTGGGAGAGGTCACGCTGTGGTGATCCTGTACCTCCCAGGATGCCAGGAAGAGTTCTCTGTACATCAGGTACCAACCAGGAGGTGTCCACCCTCCTCATCTCTGGGGGCAGGGCTGGCATCACATCCTGGGCCCGAGGCTGTCCTGTCTCTAAGGAACTCTGAGAAAACTGAGACCCTGGGGCCAAGCAGCTGTTTAGGGGGGGACACATGGGGCCTGGCCTGGACAGAAACATGCCACAAATACTCAAGGAACGTTCACTCACTCATTCGTTTCACACCTGTTGCCTGAGCAGCTAGGTGATGCCAGGCCCCTGCCAGCCTGGTGGGGAGTCACACAGACATTCAGCAATCGAGTCTCCAAACAAGCATATAATTACACTGTGGGAAATTAGTTGACATGTGGGAAGAAAAGGAGAGGGAGCTATGGGACATCCCAGGTGGGAAGAATGAGTGGACACTATTGCCCAGGTAGAGGAGGAAGGCCCCCTGGTTAATGAACAGGTGGGAGACAGCCAGGTGCCTTAAGGAATAAGCTGGGGGAATGCCAGGCCTGCCCTCCCAGCTGGTGCATCTGCTCCTCCCCCAAGCGGGAAATAAGAGGGACTCAACAGCATTTACTGAAGAAATAAAAGAGGTGCATCCGCATCCCAGTCTTTTGCTGTCACTTCCTCTCCCCACCTGACCCCTCCCTACTCAAGGGTTAGGGCTCTGGACAGTGCCTGGCTGAACAACCTCAAGGAGCTGCCCTCTGCAGATGGCACCAGCTTCTGCCAGGTGGGAGGGAGATGTGGGTAGGGCAGACCACCTGGACAGGACCCCCAGCTGAACACCAGAGCGGTCAGCGTCGGGTTGGGTGAGTTGACCAGAGGGACATGCCAAGCTCATGAGTTGTCCCAGCTGGAGGCTTGGCACTGAGCTCAGTGATTATAAATAACCTGCCCAGTGTGGGAGGCTCCCCAGCGACAGCTGCAGCCCAGCCCCCTGCATCCTTGACCCCTTCCCACAGCCCTAGCACGGGGGCTCCAGGACTGGAGGAGGGAGCTGCCTGGGGAAAGCCTCATAGATCAAGGCACCAAAAAGCCCCTGCCGCATCTCGTCACCTCCAGAGCTGATGTCTGGGAGTAGAGGGCTCCCTTCTTACCCCACACCCTTACACCTAAGAGCTCAGGGAGAATGCCTCCCAAGGAGGGTCACAGAGCCCCAACCATGCCCATACCGGCCTACTCCCGGGCCCTGGAAAGGCCACCGCTGCTGCCCCACCCCCCCACCCCCTTTTCAGCAAGCCCCCAAGCACTCACACCACCAGGTAGGTCAGGATGGAGACCTGCAGCAGCCGGTAGAGCAGGCCCACCTTCTTGTTCTTGGCGATGACATACTTCTCGGTCTTGTAGTCGAACAGCGACTGATAGAGCCCCTTGCAGCCCGCCTGCCCCATGGTGCTGTCTCACCTGGGCCTGGGGACTGAGCCGCCACGCGTACGCTTCATGGGAGCCGCCCCCGCCCGACTCCTGCGCCCCGGCGCCTCTGCCTCCACGCTGCCCCGGCCTCCCAGCCCGGGACGCCAGCCTCCGCTCCCGGCCACAGGGAGCGTGGCTACTCCGGCCCGGGCGGGCGGGGAGAGTGAGCGCTGGTTGCCTGCGGCCCGCCCCCGGACAGCACTGCGGGGACCTGGGCGTGGGCAGCGCCGAGCGGCGCCCTGCGCCCTGCGCCCTTGCTGCCCCCCTTTCCTCCTCCCTGAGCTGACAGTGACACCAGCGGACAGGTCCGTCCGCCCGCCACTGGCGTGGGAAGCCCCAGCGGAGGCTGGAGACCACACGTGCCCCAGGCGTCACGGGCGGAGTGAGGAGACCAGGGGATGAGAGAAGGGCTCTTTTAAAGCAAATCTCCCCTCCCCCCTTTTTCTACTGCCGAAGAAATCGCAGCGGTTCCTCCCATGGAATAGATGGGGAAACAGAGGGCAAGGGAGCAGGACCCTGCAGCACCGGAAGTGGGTGTGAAAAGGGGGAAAGAGCATTTATAGGTGAATAAAACAGGTTTCTGGGTTTTCCTTGCTCCTAGGGAGAACCCAGGCCCCCACCACAAAGGCCCGGAGAGAACCAAGACGTGACAGAGCCATGGCTCCTTGTAATCAAGTGGGTGCTCCCACTGCAGCAGCTATGGCAGGTGTAAAACGCCCACCCCTGGGGAGTCGGTTGCTAAGCAGGTCCCAGTGCCCACAGCATGAAGCGCTGTGTACCAAACCTGGGCAGATGGGTGGGGGTAGGGAGGCACAGGCAACCAAGGCCCCGGATCATAAAATACATCTGCAGCCAAGGTCCGTGCCAACCTGTTTGAAATGTTCCCAGAACAAGAGACCTAATCTAGACCTCCAAGATGGCAACCCTCATAGCCGGTGAAATTAAATGATGCAGGGGAGCAGGGGTGAGGGAGGGCATCTCAGAGATCAGCCACAGAGAGGAGGCCCCAATGAGCAATCCTTTTAGTGTGGGAGGAGCTGGTCTTGCTGCACCCTGCCATCCAGCCAGAAACCCCCTCAGCTTCCGAGCCTGGCCCTCACACCCAAGAACTTCCTTTCCCTGAACCACAGGTTCTGGGTGTTGGAAGGGAGCCTGATGTTCACCAGGTATGATCTCCTCTAAAGAGCAAAAGCCCAGGGCAGGTCTCCAGTTTTAGTGCACATGGGAATCATTTGGAGGAAATGCAGATTCCTGGGCCCTGCCCCTAAAACTTTAATTTGCTACGTCTAGGGTGGGGCCTGGGAATCAGTATTTTGCTCTGAAACTGTCCTTTGGGGGGCACAGATCTTTGCACTTTTTCATCAATTTCAGCTCAAATGCCATTTCCTCAGAAAGGCCTGTTGTTATTGCCACCCACCAAAAGTAGTCCCCACCCCAGTAACTTCCTACCCCGTTACCTCTTCTTATTTCCTTAGAGCACATGTCATTCTTGGATGTGTCTCCTTTACTTATTGACTGCCCCACACTAGGACCATAAGCTCCAGGAGGCTGGGGACCTTACCCCTGGACATCTCTGTATCCCACACCCACTGTTATGCCTGCCGTGTAACAGTTTAGTGCATGTTTGTTGAGTGAGGAAACAAACTCAGGCCCAAGATTTTAAAAATCTTTTTAATTTTTTGATTTCAGAGAGAAAGGGAGGGAGAGAAAGACATTGATTTGCTGTTCCACGTCCTTATGCATTCATTGGTTGATTTCTACATGTTCCCTGACTGGGGATTGAACCCACAACCCTAGCATATCAGGATGACACTCTAACCAACTGAACTACCTGGCTAGGGCTCAGGCCTGATTTTTTAAACAAAAAAGGGATTTGGAGCTGCCACCCTATCCCACTCATGACAAGGGATTTTAGAAGTTGACATCATCCTTGAGAAAGGGCTTGGAAACTGTCACCAGAACTTCCTTCCTCAATGTCCTGCCAGCCTCTTCCTCAGCCCTCCCCTCACACGGTTCTCTAACACTCAGGGGATCTGCAGCCTCAGTGGAGTGACATCCCACCTGTGAAGATGCCCCTCAGTCGGAGTCCATGGGGAGGTGCCCTTTCAGGAGCTTGCGGTCTGGGTTCCAGGCTGGAAAGCTTCCCCCCACTCACAGGGCCCCTACCCAGCACAAGCAGAACACAGGATGGTGCCACAATGGGTTTCCCCACTCCCCAAGGCAGTTCCAGGCTTTGTGGTCTCTTCATGTTGCTGGGGGGTCCCCCAGAGGCCAGGCCTTCATTTTGCAGGTGGAGTAACTGAGGCCCCAGGCCACAGGGAAGAGTCTAGGATGAGCCCCAATCCAGGGCACTCTCCCCTATTCTTGTTTCCTTAAACCTTTACTGAGCACCTACTGTGTGCTACTGAGAGGCTGCAGTGCCAAGCTCCCTGCCCTCTGGCTTGTCGTAACTGCCCCTTGTGGCTTTAGAGAAGGGGTTCTGCTCTCACTTGCCTTCCGGTGTGGGCAGCCCTTCCTGAACCCCACCATAGCCCAGCCAAGACCAGGCTCCAATTTCTGACGCAACTATCCTGAACGTTTAGAGACCACATGAGGGATGACCAGAGGGTAAAGGGCTGTCCCCAGGGCTGGACCAGACCCCTCCTGGATGCTCCCTCATAGCACAGCTTCTCAGACTACTAGGTCCTGACCCATTGGTGGATCACGAAGTCGATTTACTGGGTCACAACCAGGATGTCAGAGAGAAAGTGAGAGAGAGGAAGAAAGAGGTAGAAAATATGTGTGTTTACAGAAGTAAAGGTAAGCCCTGGTCAGGTAGCTCAACTGGTCACAGTGTTGTCCCAATATGCCATAGTTGTGGGTGTGATCCCCAGTCAGGGTACATACAAGAATCAACCAATGAATGCATAAATAAGTGGGACAACAAATCGATGTTTCTCTATCAAATCAATTAATAAACATTTTAAAAGTAACAAGAAAGTAAGGGTAGTCATGGTTTTGTGAAGTTTTTGTTTGATGTATGAGATGTACAGATGACATTATGATACAGAATCTATTTCTTCCTGGGGGTCATGGGCAAAACGATGTGAAAAATACTTCCCAGAAGCTGCAAACCCCAGTATCTGCAATCTACCTCCACAAGGCTGGGGCCCGCTCACCACCCACAAGGTCAGGCCCAATGCACTTCATAGCCAAAGCGGGAGAAGGGGCCTTTGTTCTTACATCTGCATTATCAAAAACCCAAGTCACAGGTGTTCCTAAAACCAAGATGAGAGGAAACTGCCTGCTGCTTTTGAGTGATGACCTCTCCAGTTTCTCCCTGACCCCATGTCAGCAGTCCTAGAGCCCCAGGCGCCCTCCCCGCCTGCTCTTCACCACCGTTACCATAGCGAATGCTCACCAGCACTTCCCACTTGCCAAGCACTGTTCTCTATGCCTTATGTGTATGGGCTCATTTACTCATCACAAGCCTATGTAATTGGTACAATTTTTATCCTTACTTTTCCCTAAAAGGGTAGATGTGTCTCTGACCACACCTCCAGTGAGTGTTGGGGCCGGAATTTGAACCCTCATGGCCTGGCTTCCCAGCCTCAGAAATTCTCCCCACCGTGGCCGTGAGCACAGTGCCTTAGTCTTCACATCAGCTGGCCTGACTCACTTTGATCCCCACCAGAGAGGTGACTGTGCAGCCATTTCACACTTGATGGAAGAAGGTCCCAGGTCACCTGAAAAGCTGAGACTAGTAGAAAGTCTTGGGCCATCCACTGAAGGGATCTGTCCTCTAGGGCCTTGGGCTTTCTCTGGATGACATTCTGTGCGCAGCTCACACAGCTGCCCTGCTGGGGCCTGAACAGAACCAGCTCACCTGGTCACAGAGTACTTCCTGAGGGGAAATGGGCTCTCCCATGATGCCTCAGGAGTGGGGGAGCAGTCCATGGAAGGGCACCTTCGGCAGGGCTGCCAGGGGCCAAGAGCTCCACCCTGGTCTGCCAGGAACTGACTGGGTGCCTTTAAACTTCACTCCCTGGGTCAGGGGTCAGGGGTGAATGGTTACTCTTTCTGCCTCATCACTATGCCCCTCTCTTCCCCTCCCCCAAAAGAGTCCAATCAGGCTTCATTTATAATGCTATCTACCCAGAAGAAAAGGACTGGTGAGTGAATCATTCTCATCTGGTTCATGGGACCTTGTCTAGTGGGATGGTTTAAGGCAGCGGTCCCCAACCTTTTTGGCACCAGGAACCGGTTTTGTGAAAGACAATTTTTCCACGGAGAGGAGGGAGGGCAGAGATAGACAGAAGGGGGAGCTCAGGCGGTTAACTGGAGAAGCCAGCTGGCTACTCACCTCCCACTGTGGGGCCAGGTTCCTAACAGACTGCAGACCAGTTCCTGTTCGAGGCTGCAGGGGTTGGAGACCCCTGGTTTAAGGTACCAGCAGTGAAGTAATGGGGAATTATGAAATAAATTTACAAAGGGTCTTTTTCCCTTTACATATCGAACTTCCTCCTAAGATTTGCCAACATTCTAAGTCTACTGTTCTGTGTGCTTTGGATACACTCCTGGATCATTTAGCTCACCTCTGGGTCCTGGGACAGTCTCTAGTGAAAAACATGGTGGGCCCTCAAGCGTCTCTGCTGCCCACAAAGAAATGTGCTGGGGGCTCTACTTGGAGACTCTCCTGCCTCTGAATCCCACCTTTCCCCCATACCATTCTCCGTGCCTGCTATGAAGTTTATAGATTACAAAGGAGCAAGTATGGTGCAATGGGGAGAGCCTTTAGAGGCAGAATTATCACCCCTTCAATCAGGAAAAAAATCTCATTCTCTAGGGGATGAGAGGGAGCTTCTAAGAGGGAAGCTCCCTCTTAGAAGGAGGTTATAGAACAGTGGCCAATAGCATCATTGTGTCTCTTTTAAATATTTTTTTTTATTGATTTAGAGAGAAAGAGAGAAACATCAATATGTTGTTCCACTTTTTCATGCATTCATTGGTTGATTCTTGTATGTGACCTGACTGGGGATCGAACCTGTGACCTTGGTGTATTGGGCCAATGCTCTAACCAACTGAGCTACATGCCCAGGGTCCCATTGTGTTTCCATCAGCAACTTGGAGGTGGCACTTACTCACCCTGCATACTCCAAAGACACATGAGTGAAGACTTCCCCTAGTACTAAAGCCTTCCCTTTAGCCTGAGAGGCTAACAAACTCAGAAAGGGTTCTCCAAAAAATTAAAGGAAGCAAAATAAAGAAAACACAAATCCCATCAAATAATGTGATTCTTGGAGTGAAGGTTCAGATGTTACTTACACATAGTGAATGTGACTCTATTTCCCACCCCAAAGGAGGAGGGTTCACACAAGGCCTAGAGATAGGAGATTTGATTCTTTCCTGGGCCACGAAAGGTCATCCATCACAAAGCCTCCAAGGGCCGTCTCCAGACCCAGCATTCCTTCAGAGTCCTCTGCACCCTGGATGGCCCAGAAGGTACGAGGGTGGGAAAAGTGAGGCGTGGAAAGCATTTTACAATTTATCCTTTCATTTTTCTTCTGCTCTGGCCGTCCTGCTATGATAAACACATTCCATTAATAGACATTATTGGTCCATTTAAGAAGTAGCAGATGCATTATGAATGCCATTTCAATACAGTCAACAGGAAAAATGAAGCTCCTCTCTGTGGGAAGCATTTCCAAGTCCATCAAAGCACCCGTGACCTGTCTTAATTCATGGGTTGTTACTCATTACTTAGTTCTCAAAATTTGGCCTGGGGAAAACCTCTACTGAGGTTTCAAACACTTGCAAAGAGGAAAGATTGCTTCTCCACCGGGCATGAAAAAGGATAAAGATTCAAACTCAGGTCAACCACACCCACAGAGCAGCAACAACGCGTACACCTCAGCAAAAGCTCCTCTCTCTTGTTCTTCCTCCTGCTCCCTGCAGCGGCTTCCTCCACCTTTGTGACACCCCTGCCAGCCATGCCCTCCTCTCCACCCTGAAGGGCCCAGGACTGTGGCGACCATGAAACAAGGAAGGAGACACCTTGATATAAACACTGCAAGTGGTTGTGGCTTCTTCCTCGTGGTTCCTTGTACACAGTTCTTCTGGAGATTCGCATTCTTCATTGCTATTACCGTACCCACCTGCCCTTCCCACCAAGCGCCCATTCCACATGACCAGCTTCAGGGCTCCCATGCCTCACCCATCCTTCACGTCCCAACCGCCCTGCCTTTGCACAGCTGCTCTTCCCTCTGTCCTTCATGGCTTCAAGGCTCAGCTTACAGGGTCCCCCTCCATGAAAACCTCCTGGATCCCTCTCTTTCTCTAAATTTCCAAAGAATGGGATCTGTATAATTTATGGAGTTACAGTTAGGTACATATTTTATCTGTTGTTCTAGGGCTATGAGAGAAGGAAAGGACGTTAATGGTAATGTCCCCAGGACCTCCATGACGCAGAATTTTGTAGAATGGGAAGTTTGGGAATGACAAGGGGAAGAGGGAGGGAGAGAAGGAGACAAAGAAGGGGAGGGGAGAGAAGGGAGGAAGGGACAATGAATGATTCCTGATCACCCTACCTCTGTCATTAGCCTGCATGCTTGAGGTCACTAAGCCTTTATTTTTGTATGTATATTCATAGATTTCAAGAGATAATTCTACCAGAGAATTAAGTTAAATTTGTCACCTGAAGCAACCTCTTAGTCATCAAGAGACTAAGTGTGGCCTCTGGCTGGTGTGGTTCAGTGGATTGAGCACTGGCCCGTGAACTAAAGAGCTGCCAGTTCGATTCTGTCAGGGCACATGCGCGGGTTGTGGGTCAGGTCCCTTGTGGGGAGCACATGAGAGGCAACCACATACTGATGTTTCTTGCCCTCTCTTTCTCCCTCCCTTCCTTCTCTCTAAAAATAAATAAAATCTATTTAAAAAAAAAAGACTCGAAGTGTGTTGAGAACTACCCACTGACAAAGTGTAATCAGGTGAACGAGCCCTGATCTTATAACTGGTATCACACAGCGTACAGCTCGTGCAACAAAATCACCTGGTGTGCTTGCCAAAAAAGCCGACTCCCAGGCCCAGGCCAGCCTTGAGCACCATCGTCTTTAGTGGGCAGGGCTGAGGAACCTGAAGAGCTAAGCTCCACTGTCACTCTTCAGCCCAGCAAAGTCTGAAAACCACCACAGTCACTCTGCCTTGGCCAGTGTGTAACCAAGCTTTTGTGGAAAATCCACTGGGCCTGGAGATCCAAAAACTTGCTACGGGAAACATGGCTCTCACTTATACCAGCCCTGCAGCCTTGGGCAAGCAGTCTCCTCCAGCACACAACAGAACTAAGACTGCCCCCAGTGATCAGGATCAGCTGCTGGAGTACAGAGCCAGGGGCAGGACACATGCTTTTATTAAACGGACCAGGGCATATAGAGAAGGAAGTCTGTGAAGTTGGATGGAAAAGTGTTACTTATTTAGTTTTACTACCCCTTTGATGAAATTAAACAATCCCTCCAATTATAAATGTAGCAACAAACCATCATCGGATTAGCAGTACCTATATTTAACATCAATAGAAACTACAGGTATTTTCCCATCCATCACCTCACAGGTACTATAAATACCTCAAAATACATTTTAAGGTCATCATTACTTTGAAAGTAGCATAGTTATTAGATCTGCTGCTTAAAGCATTAATAAAGAAGCACATGTATCTCCATACCACAAATTTTAAAAATATTCTCGTGTTCAATCTAACTGGTTCTTTGTAAACTTTTACGTGTTTAAAAAATAAACAAGATGATGGATGAACAGATGGAAAAATACATGATAAAGCAAGCATAGTACAATGTTAATGGAAGAAACCAGATGGTGGGTAGACAGGTATTCACCGTGAAATTCAACTTATTTGGACACTTTCATAACCAAGGCTGGGAAATGATGAGAAGGGGTCCCGGGACTTCACCAGACTGCCAGAGGGGCCCACGGCACACGTGAGAGCTAGAAACCACTTAAGACGTACTGGAGTCCTTAACAAGCTAGCCACTCCACCAGTGACTTTTTCATCCAGGATGCAAAGGACCCCGAGCCCCAGTGTAGCATTCTAATTAGTCTGGTGGCTTTTTTCTAGACCAGAAAATCAAAATGGTTTGCAGAACCATGTGAGAGCCGCTGTTTTCTCCCACCCCAGCATTCCAACCTTAATCACAGACCCCACAGGTCTACAGAGAGGAAAGATTACTCTAGGGCAGGTAGGACACTAGCCAGAGTCCAGGAGCATCCCCCAGACCTCTGCACAAGGCTAGTCCAGGCCCCCTTCCCAGGCCCTGGATGAGAGGAGCCTCCCCGCAAACCACACCTTCCATCCTCTAAACACTCTGCCCTCAGGACTGAGTCTGGTTATAGGGTCCTAGGAGTGGGCCAACCAGACTCAGAACCCACTCTTTGGGAAGGAGAAAGGGGAGAAGCCTCCTGCTGGCCCTCCTGGGGGCCTGCACTGTGGTCCTAGCTTCTTCGTGGTCTTAGGAAGGGGTCCTCTTTTAGAGAGACCACCAGTAATGGCTACTGCTTCCTCATGCCCACTAGCAAATCTGCAAGACTCCCCCATTCTGGAGTGTTGGGAACCGCCCTGCCTTGTTTCAGGAGCTGTAACCCCCTGAGGCTAAGGCTGAGTGAGAGACCTCGGGACCAGGAGACACTAAGGAGACAAGCTTATCTCCCTGGCAGGAGCGCTGCCTGCTCCTTGCCTGGCCCCATTGCTTGGTGGTTAGCCAATGACAGGTGAGATTCCTCAGAGGAGGATGGACTTAAGACAGGCACGATCACGTGTGAAGGCCCTCGGGGAAAGACTCAGGGGGCTGTGGAAAAGAGGGGGTGTTCAACCCCCACCCCTCAGCTTTGACAAAGCTGGGGATAGCAGACTTCCCGGGATGTTTAGACCTGAAAAAAGAATATGTAAAATCCCGTGAAACCCCCTTTGCCGGGGATGCTCTTAATTAGATTATGAAGGTCCGGGCAGGAAATGAATCTGTCCCCTCAAATTCTGTAGTCTAGGTGATAAGACCCCAACTCAGTGTGAGCCCTTTCTTACTCTTTGAACTTATCTACTTGTTTGATCCTCACTGCTAGACAATGGTTAATAAACTGTATCCGCATTCCTACCCAAAAACTACCTAATAAAAGCCTACTCAGGCAGTGGCTCGGGGCACTCTCCTTTGAGAGAGTGGCCAGACCACTCTGAAGCACCCTCCCCTTGAGAGGGTAGCCGTGCCGTCCCTATTCCTCCTCAGGACTCAGTAGTCTGTGTGTATTTCTCTCGTATCTCGAGCATTTGCAGCGACCGTGGATACTGCTGGCCAGTATCTGCCACACTGGAAGGCATATTTTTTAATAAAGATTTTACATATAAGCCCTGGCTGGCGTAGCTCAGTGGCTTGAGCGCGGGCTGGGAACCAAAGTGTCCCAGGTTCGATTCCCAGTCAGGGTACATGCCTGGGTTGCAGGCCATAACCCCCAGCAACCACACATTGATGTTTCTCTCTCTATCTCCCTCCCTTCCCTCTCTAAAAATAAATAAATAAAAAATATTAAAAAAAAAGATTTTACATATAGAAAGAGGGAAAGGGAGGGAGAAAGAGAGGGAGAGAAACATTAATGTGCAAGAGAGAAATCAATTGGTTGCCTCTCCCATGCCCACAACTGGGGACCCTACCGGCAACCCAGGCATGTGACCTGTCTGGAAATCAAACCAGAGACCTTTCAGTTTGCAGGACAACACCTAACCCAATGAGCCACACCAGCCAGGGCCAAAGACACTTCTATAAATAAAACAGTTTAATACTATTTAATACCAAATGTTTCCCAAGTTTATTTTTTGCACAATGCACAGACACATTTGGGACAATGTATTATTAAAAACCAATATCCTACAAACAATTTCTTCAATTCTGCCCTAGATCATCCTAAAAGAAAAAGTAATTAGTAAAACACCAAGTTTCTATAGGTTCGAGGACAGGCTGACAGTCTCTCCCAATGCACGAGGAAGCTGGTCCTGATCTTCTGTGAGTGAATTCTCTGATTTCGTCTGGGCCTTCCTTACACTGTCTGAGTTCAGTTGCTGGTATTTTCTCTTAAAGAAGCCACACTGAAACAAAGGGCAGGGAAGCCCAATTATAGACCATTTATCTGGCTGTTGCCAAAAGAGCCCTTATACTCCGCGGGTGCTCATGCTTCCTCTGACTCTCTCCCAGGTAACACAACCTTTCAAGACTCATCTTAAATGCTGCCTTTCCCACAAGCCTTTCCTGGCGCTCACTCCCCAGTCAGAAATGATGTTCACCCTTTCTCTGAACCCCCAGAGTTCTTTAACCCTTTGAACTTAATTCTGCAAAATATTACAGTTTTGGTTGTACCAGATCCTGTTTATGTAAAAGGACTCAGCCTACTATAGTAAGGCCAGAAGATCGAATATGGCCTCCTACATCAAGACACTCACCATCTGGTACAAAGGGAAAGAATTGCCACATAGTGTCACCTGGAAGGGTTTCTGGGAAGGAGCTCATAGGAAAAGCATGTAACTCAGCTCAAAGGACTTAGGACTCTCTGGGCTGAGTTTTCAGGGAAGAGTGTGAGCAAAGTGAACAATGTGAAGAGCATGGGGCGGTAGACAGCTTGATTCCAAGCACAAAGACGCAAACCTACTTAGTTTACGCTCTGAGGAAAAAAGCAAGACTTAAGGGCGGAGTGGGTAGAGGCCAGAGAGTAGAGAATCTTGTATAGCAGAAAGAGAGAACATTAAAAGGATTTAAATAGGGAAGCAATAATCGGATCTGAGGAAAAACTCTCTGTACTCCAATACCTCAATTACATCTTTATCTTTCTCAGAGAGAAACCGTCTCACTCATTTGCCTAACAGATGTGTGGCCAAAGAAAGAGGGTCAAGTGGCCAAATGGCCAGGGCAGCTACTCTAAGTCTGGGCCGGCTGTCCCAGAGAGTACTGTGCCCAGCACCAGAGCCTGTATGGGCATGACAGAACTGACCTTGAACAGGATGACTATAATCACGACCAAAACCAGAAGGCCGGCAACACTGCTTCCAATGATGAGAGGCAAGGAGTGGCGGGCCTCGTCCTGCAGGAAGATGACAGTGATCTGGGACAAGACAGAGAGGTCACCCAGTAAGTCAGGTAAAGCAAATGAGAAAAAATTCCACATGTTATTTTAAGGAGGAAAATATGAGTAGAGGCTTACAGTGCTGGGGTAGGAAACCTGAACTAGAATTGATGAATTGCTGGATGCTCAGTGTGGACAACTCTGAGAGTTAAAAACTGCAGGGAGCCCTGGCTGGTATGGCTCAGTGGACTGAGTGCCAGCCTGGGAGCCATAGGGTTGCCAGTTCGATTCCCAGTCACAATACATGCCTGGGTTGTGGGCCAGGTCCCCAGTTGGGGGTGTGCAAGACACAGAAAATCGATCGATGCTTCTTTCCCTCTTTTTCTCCCTCCCTTCCCCTCTTTCTAAAATAAATAAAATCTTAAAAAAAAAAAAAAACCACTCCAGGGAACCCAGTCATAAGGAGGTCCCCACAACACTGAGATTTACATCCAAGAGCTTCACCAGGTTCCCACAGTAAATACTGGAGAAAAATCTCTTCCCCTCCAGCAGGGGGAGAAGGAAAAGGAACCATTTTTTGAAATATACCAGAGCACCCATTCTCCTAAAAAGGCCTGCCTTCAAGAGAAACTAGTTAACCATAGCCTAATCTACTAGGGTATTTATTTTCGGGGCCTAACTTACCTGGGTGGGGGAAGGGAAATACTCAACTTGAGCCCTCTCTAGCTGTTCTGTACCGCCTATGGCAGTTGGAAAAAAACCTGAGAAACACTTCTGAAGGTCACAGACCAGAGGCACAAGCCCCCTAAGAGACTGAGACCTATTTACAGGCTCTGTCATCCTTCCCCTCCCCCACTCCTCACCACCACATCACTGAGGGCCTGTTAACAGCAGTTCCTTTTACCTAATACATTGTGCCCAGCAGTCAAGAAAAAATTACCAAGCATACCAAAAGGTAAAAAACACAATCTGAAGAGACAGAGCAAGCATCAGAACCAGACATGGCAAGGACATTAGAATCATCAGACCAGGAATTTAAAACAACTATGAGTAACATGCTATGGGCTCTATGGATAGAGTAGGCGGCATGCAAGAACAGAAAAAGAACATATGCGCAATGTAGGTAGAAAGATGGGAATCCTAAGAAAGAACCAAAAAGAAATGCTAGAGATAAAACACTGTAACAAAAATGAAGAATGCTTTTGATGGCTCATTAGTAGACTGACCCTGGCTAAGGCAAGACTCTCTGAGCTAGATAAATCTATAGAATCCTCAAAAAGCAAAGAGAACAACTCTGGCTGGTGTGGCTCAGAAGCTGAGCACCAGCCTGCAAATCAAAAGGTCACCCATTCGATTCCTGAATCAGGGCACATGCCTGGGTTGTGGGCCAGGTCCCCAGTTGTGGGCATGCGAGAGGCAACTAATCAATGTTTCTGTTCTTCTCTTTCTCCTTCCCTTCCCCTCTTTCTAAAATAATGAGAATACTTTATAGAAACTACTTTGACTTGTAATACAGAAATAGAGCTAAGTCTGTCAGAAGATTGTGACCTTCTGTTAAGGATTCTCTGACAATATAACAGAGGGTCCCACGGGATTAAGGTCTTTAGGTTTTAAAGACTGACAGCTGGGCGATTATATATCCTTGATCCCCAAGCTCATCATCTTCAAAAAGATGACCTATTGAAAGTGATCTTTAATTCCTTCCAACTCTGCTCTAACAGCTCTTTCTGAGTTCTACAACGTCTGATAATACAATTTTCTCCACAAACTCTATGGCAAAGATACTGGCCTGCTCCTCACCGGACTAAAGTGTATGTTACCCCAGAGACACGAAAATAAATGCAGAACCACACCCATGTGTAGGCCTTGTAGAGCTCTTCCATGAGAAGCAATCCCCAGACTCAGTTTGAGAGTCTGAGCTGTCTCTTCACTAATAGCCACACAGAGAGATCCGATAAGATCACTGGGGAGGAAGGCGGCAGGAGGGAGGGGCCTGACGAGGAGGCTGCCCGAGGCAGTGGTAACCAGCCTAGGGAATCATGGGCCAGGTTTAAAAATACAAGGAGGGCAGAGATGGCTCTTGGGTTCTCTTCCTCGAGGATACCTGGATGATCATGCTGTAGCTGCCTGCGTTCCCCAAAGGCCGGTATTTTGGATGGATTTTGGATGGGAGAAGAAACTCCGGGCACAGCCTAGATAGGGCTGGCCTGGCAGAGGATGGCAGGGTTATTCTTTGGGTGTGCTAGAAGGGATAGGCTCTGACATGAAGCCTGATATTCTTCCAGACTTGTGTAGCTTTTGTGTCTTACGTTGTTTTGGTTTATAAACTAATCCTACAGAAATAATTAAAAACTAACAGGGGGAATGACAGGGGAACTCAGAGTAAAAGAGTTTAGCCCTGATAGGTTTAAATGACTAATGCATATGGAAAGCTGTTATTGCAAAATTTGTATAGCTTTTGAATAAAGACTCCTTTCCTCTATCACCAAATCTGTGCCTACGGAATTTTGCCTAGTGGGTGGCTGGGCAGCGGGACCCCACTTGTGGTTTAGTGACAACAGGACTCAGCTGGAAAGCTCAGGGGATGTGCTTCCCAAGTGCGACCCAGACGTGGCTGTCCTGAGTTGTGGGGAGCATACACATCATGGCCAGAGCACGACCCTGGCACTTAAGTGAGGCCAAAGGGCCAGCAAAACTTCTCTGCCTGCCCAAAATACGAAGTTCCTTTCACGCGAGGGTTTAAGCACTGAGGTCATCAATGCTTTGGAATGAAATTCTGTATGGAGTGGAAGGCTGGACAAATTTGTCTCTAAAGCCTCTCCTAATTAAGTTACAAATGCTGGTAGCCCTGGCTGGGTAGTACAGTGGGTTACAGCACTTTCCCCATTTGCCAAGATTGCGGGTTTGATCTCCGATCAGGGCATTACAGGAAACAACTAGTGAATGCATAAATAAAAGGAATAACCAATCGACGTTTTTCTTTCTCTTCCTCTCTCTCTCTAAAATCAGTAAGTAAAAATTGTTTTTAAAAAGAGACAATCAATGAATGCATAATTAAGTGGAACAAATCAATGTTTCTCTCAAATCATTAAGTAAATTAAAAAAAAAACACATGCTGGTTACTTCCTAGGGTTGACCCTCCAGGCCTTATTTACACAGCTGAACTTAAAAAGGATTAAGTTCTAGGTTTTGAGAGTAGGAGGGAGCAAAGCAACCAGAGGGAGGAACAGGAAGAGAGCTGGGGTTTTTTCCTTCTATGGAAGTGAAGTGGGAGGAAGAAAGGACTTGAGAATCGGGGTTTAGGAAAGTGATGAAAGGAAGTTCCAAGGTGAGAGTGGTTTAACAGGCCAGGTCTGAGTTGAAGAAATGCTCCTACTTCTCAAAGTCTCTTCCCCTTCCTCCCTTCCAAACCCACAGGTTTTCAAAGGGCCCCAAGGCCACCCTGGTAGAGGTGAAGGGAGAGGCAGGACACAGGATACCACTGCTTGTAGCAGACACTGACAGGGCTACTCCACAGCCATTCTCTCCTTTTAGATTTGGTCCAGAAATCATGACTGGTCTAAGCTAAACACGACAAAGCTTGACTGTCACCTTTGCCAACAACTGACATAAGATTCAGTTCTCACTAACAACATATAGGGAGATATGTGCTGGGAGTTTTTAGGAAAATTTCACTCCCTGAAAAGGGAAAGCACATGAAGAAAAGATTTTTTTGCTACTGACCTCTTGCTTCCTATTTTGTGTCCTGCCGTGTGAAAATACAGCTGTGGGCAAGGCAAAGCTCTGTGCGGGCCACTAGGGAAGCATCACCAACACAGAGATGTGTGCACAAGACTCAAAGGAGCCCGGCCGTTGACCCTGGTCTGCCTCCCTTACTAGGTGAACAATGAAGGCCAAGTCTGCCCTTCCTTGCAGCTGAAACGCACTTGGATACACAGCTATTTATACTCACAGATTCACTGCAAGTCAGGTGCTCATTGTCAGGAACTACTTAATACTTTGCTTAGGGCAGGGGGGTCAAACTCATTTTCACCAGGGGTCACATTAGCCTCGTGGTTGCCTTCAAAGGGCCGAATGTACTTTCAGCTCCTTAACAGTTAAGGAGTAGTTACATTTATACAGTCCTAAAATTATTTCAACCCTTTGAAGGCAACCGTGAGGCTGATATGGCCCCTGGTGAAAATAAGTTTGACATTCCTAGCTTAGGGTATTGAATTTAAAGAAAATAATTATAAGAAATCTATACTGTAGAAAAATATCGGTAAGACGAGGAAATATATAAATACTTAAGAACGCGTACAGAAGAAACTTGTTAACGGTAACTCCCTTTGGGAAGAGGGAGTTGGCGTGGGAAGGGTGGAGGGAGGGAGCCATTATTTTTCATTTGATATCTTTCTGTAAGGCTTGGATTTTGTTCTAAGCCTTACTTCTATTTTTTAAAAATCTGGGCAGTGGGATAATGGGGCCCTTCTCTTTCTTCCATATCATTTCCTGTATTAGAAATGCTTAAAAATAAAGGGACATGTTATTCCTGACATGTCTAGAATTGTTCCTTTCTCCTCCTCCTCCAGAAAGGAAATCAGAGGATCTAATAGTTAGCAATTGAGTCTCTAAACATTCCTTCCAGTAATGAACCATGCCTGGCTGAAGAGATGGGTCGTCTCTGAAGCCAGGAGCACATCTAGGTGAGTGTCATCAAGAATGACAACCAAGGGGAAGGCACACAGCACTCAGGCCACAGACTGCAGACGTCTGTTTGACCTGCGGTCACACATCTGTAAAACCAACCCCAGGAGTTCCAGTACTTAGTCTAAGGCTTGTCAAAGGAGTATGGATTTCTGAGTACGGCAACTGTTTAATATTGTAATGAAATGCTGATACTATACACTGGAAAGGGTTAATACACACAATTTCTCATTTCACAGATTTTTAAAAAAATATCTTCTCAAATCAAAGTATATGTCACTGTTGGATCCAGCCTAGTTTTCAGCTTAGACTTCCTCAGCTTAGGCCTCGTGTTTAATTGCGTCATTTCACAGATGGAAAAATTGAGACAGAAGCCAACTAGCTCAAAGTCACAGAGGCAGCTGGTGGCAGAGTTGGCAAGATCAGAGGCAATGAGACTGAAAACAGGAACAGGGCAACAAACAGCAGAGCACCTGTGCAGAGGCTCTAAGGCTAGGCACAGTCTTCTAGGACACTACCCAGGAAACCAGAAAACAGACAGGGATTACCTTAGTTCTGTGGTTCTCTGCATTCAGCCCCTCATACAGAGATTTGTTGAAAGATATTTCACCAAGGATCTGCAGTTCAGTTACATCTCTTAGGACCTATGGGGGGAGGGGGGAGGAGAGAAGAAACATGTTTTAGACATGGACTTACTGTTTATGTACAGCATTTACCATCCTCCCTTTAAACGTGTTCCATCTCTAGTATTCCTAAGCCAGTTAATGGCTTTGGTAACCAAATTACCCAAGCAAGATACCTGTAGTTCCTCAACTTTTCCCTCACCCTTTACCTAATGTCACACGCTCACCCACCCACCTCAGCTCAGTTTTCTTGATAATGTGTCCTTTTTCTGAGCCTCTCTTTCTCCATCCCCACAGTTACTTGTCCAGTTTAAATCTCATCAGTCACCTGGATCACTGCAAGACGTTAACCTACACTGTAGCTCTCACTTTTGAATGAGTGATCAGAGAAAGCCTCTGTAAGAAGGTAACATCTGAGGTAAATATAAGAAATCACACACATGAAAATATGGAAGAACAGTGTCACGCAGAAGAACAAGCACAAAGGTCCTGTGGCCAGAACAACATGGCAAACTGGAGGAATAAAAAGGGCAGAATGGCTGGAGTATAAGAAGCTCAGAAGAGGAGAGTACTAGCAATGATGTTGAAAAAGAAATCAAGAAACCAGATCATGCAGTGCTTTGCAGGCTGCTGAAAAAGTATGGACTTTAGTCTAAGTATATTCAAAAGCACAACATTTGCTTTTATAAGATAGCTGTTATGTGAAGAATGTTTGGAGAGGGCACGCCGAGCGCAGAGGCAAGAAGAGCAGACAGAAGGGAACGGCAACAATCTGGGCAAAAGATGGCCACCTGAACTACAGCATTGGTGGGGGTGGGGAGGGGTGTGCATGGATTTAGAATATACCCTATTTTGCCCTGTATAATCCACACCCACGTTTTGGGACCAAACTTTCAGGGGAAAAAATCTTTCACTTTAAGTTCTTAATTCAATTTTTAATTTATTTATATTGAGATCCTTGTTTTGGGTACTAGAAAGGAATTTTAGCATTTATTTTTGAACATACGGACATCGTTATTGCTTCTTAGAGCTACACTTTTAACGCATAAACATAAATAAAAGACTTAAAAACATTTATGTAGATACAGAATTAGTACTACCCACGTATAATGCACATCCCTATTTTCCCCTAAAATTTTGGGCAAAACAGTGCACATTATACACAGCAAAATACGGTATTTGGGAAGTGGAATGATGGAACTTGCTGTTGGAATAGGTACGGGCATGTAAGAAAACGAGGAGTCCCAAGAAATTCCTAGAAAGTAACTGCAGTGTAAGTTATCCTGTGTAATCGGGTAAGGAACAAGCGGGAGCAGAATGTGGGTCAAGGGACGTGTTATATTTGAGATGCTAGTATCCTGCTATTACCCTTTCTACGGGAGACAGATGCCCGTGAGTTGCAGGATAATCAACTCTGGAGCATTTCACAGTCTCAAGTACCTGCTTGGCTTCATTCACGGAGATCTCCACAGCTACCGTTACATTTTCTTTATCCGAACTGATGGCACAGCTCACTGAATGCCATTCCTCCACATGCTGGAAGAGGAAAGTCTAGTTAGCACAATCCCTCTTCGTATGGGAAAGCTGGGATTTTAACACAGCACACAGAGTACCTAAAAGTCTCACAACACAGATGAGAGCGGCTGCATCGCTCACCTTGGCCAAAGCAAAGGCACGACCTAGGCAAACGTGATCCAGTGAAGGAGCTAAGGAGGGCACTGGGGCCGCCCCGCTTGCGTTGCGAGGGCAGGGGGTGGGCAAGGGTCGGAAAAGTAGTATCGGGGCCTCTCGTCATCTGCTTCAAGCCTTCCTCCCTCCCTTGGCCTCTGGGGCCCACAGCGCTCACCTGAACCGGATCGCTCCCACAAGCGCGCTCCCGACTCTGGGTGCACACAGTGTAATCCTGAAACGAGAGCCATTACCGCTACACAATAAGAACCGAAACCACTGAAACAATCCGTCAGAGCCGGTAGCTCCAAAGAGTCCGTAGAAATACGCGTGCGCGTAGGATGGTGCATTACGACCGGATGGGCGGGCCTGCCGGCTGGCGCCTCTGCGCCTGCGTCAGTGAGGTTGTCTCGCGGTGTTTGCATTTAAATCGATTGGCGGGTGAGAGCTATGGCGGCGTCACTCCCGCGACACAGGAATCGGCTCTTACGAACGTACGGGGCTGCGGGCAGCTGGGGGCCTCGGCGGCCGGGCCGGGCAGGCGCGCAGTGGTTCGCGCCTCAAGATCCAAAGCGTTTCTTCAGCAGCACCAGCAGCAGCAACGCCAGCAGCAGCGAGGAACCCTCGCAGTCTGTCACTTCCGACGATTCTGACGACCCCGACTTCTGCAGCCAGGTGGGTCGGCGGCAGAGGCGAGCTGGCGGTCGACTCTCCAATGACCAGCCGAGCCTGATCGTGACCCCAAGACGCCTGAGGCCGCGAGCGCGGCCCCCGCAGAAGTGCAGCACCCCCTGCGGCTCACCGCCCAGCAGCCCGGGCCGCTTCAGCCCCGGCCTCAGTGTATGCAGCCAGTCCAGGGACGGCGGCGAGCTGGGCACCAGTGCCTCCCTGTTTAGCTCCCCGGCCTCTCCGGGCCCTGGCTCTGGGTCTCCAGTGCCAGGAGACAGTGTTATCGGCCCCTCCGCCCCTCTGGGTGCAACTTCTTTGGACCAAGCACCTTATCCCTGCTCCCAGGAGGCAGCAACAGGAGGAGGCAGGTTCACCAGGTTGACCCACCACGCCAGTGCCAGCCTCAGGTCAGCTCACTGTACCCTTACGGACACAGGAAACCATGAGGATTCTGAGTTTGGGACAGATGGGAAGAGTATGAGGGAGACCTGCTGTGAAAGGGTACTGGTGGGGAAGAGGCTGGAGAGCCCAGTTTTATCAAGCATCCGAAGGAAGAGGGCCACAGCCCAGGACTCATGTCTAGAGACTGGGGCTCAAGGGTCTGTCCAGACAGTCTATGAGGAGGCCAATGGGAAAATGAAAAGGCCCCAGAGAACTGGCCCAAGACGGAAAAGGAAACATCAGGAGGCAGTAGAAACCTCCCTCCTCCAATGCAACAAGTTTAAAAAGGGCCAAAATATGGAAAAAGACTCATTCCTCACCCAGAACTTGACTCATTTACAGAAGGACAGCTCTTGGACTAAAGCCAGGGCTTCCTTCAGTTTCCACAAGAAGAAGATCGTGACTGCACTGTCAGAGGTGTGCAGCAGCAGCAACGACATTGCCAGTTCTCCCTCTGGCTCCCTCATATCAGAAAATCCAAGCCCTCCTGTCATGAACACAACAAACAGTGCTTTGTCCCCTTGGCACTCCTCTTCTATGTATTTGTTGAGCCCCTTAAAGACACTACATGTCGCAGACAAAAAGGCATCTTATGCTGAAAAGGTTTTTAGGGAATGCAACCAGGAGGGTCTTGTCCCCTTTAGCTCTTGCCTTTCCATGGAAAAACTGGAATCCTGTAAGAAGATTGGGGAGGGGGTATTTGGCGAAGTGTTTCAAGCAGTTGTTAATCATATACCTGTTGCCCTAAAAATCATTGCTATTGAAGGACCAGATTTAATCAATGGAACACATCAGAAAACTTTTGAGGAAATCCTTCCAGAGATCATCATCTCCAAAGAATTGAGCCTCTTGTCAGATGAGGTATGCAACCGCACAGAAGGCTTTATTGGGCTGAACTCAGTGCACTGTGTTCAAGGACCTTACCCTCCCTTGCTCCTCAAAGCCTGGGATCATTATAAGTCAACCAAAGGGTCTGCAAATGACCGGCCTGACTTTTTTGAGGAAGACCAGCTCTTCATTGTGCTAGAATTTGAATCTGGAGGGATTGACTTAGAGCAAATGAGAAGGGAGCTCTCCTCCATAGCTACTGCAAAGAGCATTCTACACCAGGTCACTGCATCCCTCGCTGTGGCAGAAGCATCACTGCACTTTGAGCACCGGGACTTACACTGGGGGAATGTGCTCTTAAAGAAGACCAGCCTCAAAGAAGTCCACTACACCCTCAATGGGAAGACCAGTACTATCCCCACCCGTGGGCTGCAAGTCAACATCATTGACTACACCCTGTCACGCCTGGAACGGGATGGGATCGTGGTTTTCTGCGACATTTCCATGGATGAGGACCTATTTACAGGCGAAGGTGACTACCAGTTTGAGATTTACAGGCTCATGAGGAAGGAGAACAACAACTGCTGGGGTGAGTATCACCCTTATAGTAATGTGCTCTGGCTACATTACCTCACAGACAAGATTCTGAAAGAAATGACCTTCAGGACTAAACGTAACACCCCTTCCATGAAGCAAATGAGGCAAAAGATCCTGCATTTCCATAAGACAATGCTGAACTTCAGCTCTGCCACTGACCTGCTCTGCCAACACAGTCTATTTAAGTAAGTCAGAGGTGCCTTACTACCCTAAACTTCGAGGCCACTAGTCTCGAAAGCCCCCCCCCCACCAGTGCTGTTTTCAACCTCTATCCCCAGAGGAGGGTGACATTCTCATTGTTTCCATGTTTCTAATCAGCTTTCCAAAGAAGAATTTTGTTTCCAAGTGGAAACTGAAATGTTTAAATGACAAATATTCTTTAAGAATACACGCGAGAATAAGTGTCTACAATTTATAAACCCTCTTTCAGTCAGCAGAGTCCATTCTATAAATGTCTTTGCACATTTCATTTTTGAGCCTTGACACTTTATGTAGCCTAAAGAAAAAAGTATTCAGGAAAGCCCAAGACCTCTGCTGTCATACTAATCAGAACCTGCAGAGCCTGTAGGTATCATCAGGCTGGCTTTGGGAACCATGCTACAGATCAGGAGTCAACTGACAGCAAAGCAGAGACCACGACAGACAGACTGGAGGGAGAGAAAAAAGGAAGATGGTAACCAGTTTATAGGGAGACATCCAAGAAGTGCCACATACTTACCAAGCTCATTTGCCAATCACAGAGAAGTAGACTAGCAATTTTCAACAGGAAAATAAATGTCTCCATGGCTACTAAAAAGGTTTGAATTTTTGCTTGTTTCTCATCAAGGGAAGGGAACCAAATGTTGCTTTAAGAGCTGGGTGGTTTATATTCCTTCTGAACATGAAGGAATTTACTCCTAATGTATTCCCAGGTTAACTAATCTTGTTTTAACTCTAGAACTCTGGTTTTTATACTTTTGAGAATTCGTAAGTCACTGTGGAAAGAAATGTGATTGGGATTAAGAACCACATCTAAGTACCTGAGTCTTTGTCAGTTTCTTCACTGTTATAAGCCGGAGCCCTTGTAATTTGATGGGAACACAGATTTGCAGCTGGAATTCAGCTTTAAATAAATTTTCGCCATGTATCTGCAAAGAAAAGAGTGGGAAGTCTAAGTTGGTGTCGCTTTGCCACCTACAGCTTTGCAATGATAATTACTAAGCACTTACATTGAAGGGGAATTCTTTGTAGTCAGAGCCACGGAGCTCCTGGCTTGTGTTCACATACATCACTGATGGCCTGCAATGGAGAGGACATGTGCTAGCCTCAAGGCCCCCTTGTTGTAAGTGAACCTGAACACTACCATTTGGATACACTAGGACAGGTTCCTTAAGAGGATTCAAAGCTAAATACCAAAATGTAAATTGGCGGTAGGGCAGTTGGGATCAGGCAGAATATGTGGGCTGGTTCTGGGTATAATTATTTTTCTCAGTGGCCTTACCTTTCCCTTCCTTACTTTTCAATCCCAGAGCCCATCTTCTTCCCTCCTTAGCATCATGTCAGTACTTTTTGGTAGCAAGACCAGTTGACACTACTACTTCAATTACTACTGTGGGTTTCTAGGACCCGACTGTTAAGGTCCTAGAGATCAGTGGGAGCTTCCTCCCAAAGAAAAGCAGTGCCCACATCCAGCCTGCCCTCCAGTTCCACTTACAAGAAGGAATACCTGAAACTGTCCTGTAGGTTTTGGCCCCCTAAAGGTACTTACTTGGGAAGAACTGCAGTGAAGGCATGCCTGAATTGAAGGCTCCGGGTCTCTGTGACCAAAGACAGTCTTTCATTGGCACTAAGAAATAAAAGTGTCAGTTCTTAGCACACCTGCTTTGTACATACGTCTACTTCTGTGCCTTGGCTTCCCAGGGTCATCAGGGGTCAGATAAGAAAAGGCTTGTAGATAAGCAGAGTGCAGAAGAGTTGCTAGAAGACCATACTTAGAGAAACCTTGATTTAAAAGGGTTTTTCAACCTCAGCAATATTGATATTTCAGGCCAGGTAATTCTTTGTGAGAGACTGTCCTGATTGTTCAAGATGTTAAGCAGCATCCCTGGTCTCCACCCACTAGATGCTGGTAGCACTCCCAAGTTGTGTCAATCAAAAACACCTTCAGGTACTGCCCCTGGGGTGCAGAATCACTCTCATTTGAGAACCCTTTCCCAACACTGTCCCCCACCCTACCCCCAGACACACAGGTTTCACAGATGACAGAGCTTCCCCAAAGTTAAATAAACCAGAACTAGAACTCCAGTCCAAGGCTCATTCTACCAGACTATACCACAGTTTTACTTGTGTGCCAATAAAAGAATGTTTTAAATCTCTTTGATAACAATCATGGGGACAAAGGTGCCTTTTCTGGGGTCACTGAGGTTCTTCCTGGGCAGTTAGGGAGCCATAGTTCTTGTGCAGCCACACGGCAGGGAGACTTCTTCCAGGGCCACAGCCCAGTCTGCTATGACACGGACACTGCTTACTTTGTGATGTTCACAATGATGTCAGCTGTCCTGTTCGGAAAGGTACCCTCCTTTAGTTGCCAGACTACTGAGAAGTTTGCCTATTAAAAAAAGAAAAAGTAACTTGATTCTTCTCTATACTATTCACAATTCAAACTGCTTGCTACTAAGTAGACAGTCCGGGGAAACACAGGCTCCGGCACAAATAATGCCCCTTTATTACAAAATCACAAGCATGTAATTCTGTAACATAACAGTATCACACTCAAACACACCATATGACATTTTAGGTGAAATGTTCAAATTAAAATTAAATTATTACACCCATATTATTACCTTACCAACCCTCTCTCAAGCAGGTGTTACTTCTGCCAGAGGCTGTATATTTCTCACATTTTGGTGTCTTGGAATGCTTCCACATTTATTATTCCATGCAAGCCTCTTATTCCCCTTTTACAACTGAGGAAGCATCTGAGAAATTCTCACCGCTCAAAGATCGGCAGTGGCACATCAGAGACTCACCTCAGGACTAATAACTTCGGGTCTCATGACCCTTCTATACTACCCTCTGCCTCTGCTGTACTGCAGTGAGCCAACAATTTATGGCTCTACCCCCCACCCCCCACTCCCTATTTTCAGAACAAACTTGGCAGGTCTGAGCACAGCTATGGATTGACTGTACAGTACAGGGAAGTGTGGGGACCACAACTGAAATTCCAATGAGACGGAAGTAGAAGACAAGTCTAGGGCAGTGAGAAGAGTCAGCCAATCAAAACGGACTCACAGATGACCTCTTGAGTATGGGGTGACTGATCTTGCAGTTCATGACCAGGACAGAAGCAGCTGGCTTAGGGTCATCACACTGAATGTTTGGGGAAGGAGGCTGTTAACACAGAAAAGACTTATTAAAACGAAAAAAAAAAAAAAAAAGCAGTTTCCTCACACAAATCTACAGTGCCATTTGCTGATTTTTCTCACATGCAAGACACCCTGCTAAGAGCTGAGTGCACCACTCAGACTTGGTCCTAGTCTCCCTCACAACCTGGGCAGGAGGGCTCAGTAGTAGATGGTTGAGCAATTTAAACACAAGGCCTAGGGAGTGGTTCTGTGAGAGGTACAGAGCAAAGCAGTAGAGAAAGAGATGAGTTCGAATTCGGAGGAAACTGAAAGTCTTCATGGGGAAGGAGACATGTGCATCAGGCCACAGGCCAACACAAATTAACCTACTGTGGTGGCTGGAAGGCTGGCACGAGCCCCAGCACCACCCTGCCGCCTTCAACCATGGCTCCTCCTCCGGACCACTGAATACAGAAAAGGATTTAAGCGACTACTATCAATTCTCCCAAGGAGGGTGCATCACTAGTCCATTCTAGATGCTTAGGAGATCATTTCATTCTTTTCATATAAGGGATGCTACCCTAGCCCAAATAGCCTGAGACCATCAGGGGTGAAGCCAGCTTTATTGGTCCATTACAGTGAGGAAAACTGCGCTGGTCTGTCTTAGCAAACAAAGGAAAAGATAGTTATTAAAGGACTCTGGGAAAGGGTGGTGTTCAGGTGAAATGTGAATGAAGCAGTGTTTTGATAGGCTCAAAATAAAGCCAGCTGCCTCAGCTGGTGTGCCTCGCCCCATAAACCGAAAGCTCCCATGTTTGGTTTCTGGTCAGGGCACATGCCTAGGTTGCAGATTAAGCCCCAGTTGGGGCATGTGTGAGACAATGAACTGATTTTTCTCTCCCCCTCTCTCCCTTTCCCTCTCTCTAAAATCAATAAGCATGTCCTTGGATGAGGATAAAAATAGATAAATAAAGCAGGACTGTGTGTCAAAGGGTCACTCAGCATCAGAAGTGCACTGCAAAGTGGGCCCAGGGACCCATTTCTTTGCAAACGATTAAGATGAGTGTGAAGTTCTGTCCAGAAATGCATCATGCATAGTGCTGTACTGCGGGTGAATCTAGACTGCTTGTTCTCATCAAAGTGACTTAGATTGTCCAGGCGAAAGTGAGATGATTCCACAATTACAGATAGAACTTCAAACAGCAAAGTTTGATGGTCAGTGATTTTGGGGAACAACACTTCTCAGTGCTATGATACTTCACAGCTGCAGGATGTCCTTAGGCAAAATGCCATTCCCTAGTATCTTGCAGCTGGCTTTGTGTCTGCAATCCCAGGCTGATAAATGGCAGGGCAGACTTCTACTTTTTAGTCCTGGCTAGTTTATGAGAGATCATTTCTCTCTCAGAATCTGGGTTAAGAAAGAACGCAAGCAGGGAGGAGTGATTGTGCAGTAAAAGGGTACCATTGAAGGCTTGCGAGATGAATGGCACCATTGGACCCACGGCATAAAGTTGGACGCATCTAGTTAATGCTCATTTCTTGGAACTGACCAAGATGAGGCTGGAGGCAGAGTTAGAAGGTTGCTGTAGAAAAGCAGGTCTGCAGGGAGGGAAAGCCGTGAGCGGCATGTTTCCAAAACTGCTGTCAGAGTTACCTTTTGTATTCTCTTAAACAGGAGGTTTCCGGGGTAAGTCAAAGCCATGCTTGTCATGTAGGAGTCTTCCCCAGAGTTAGTTAGGTTAATGTTCATTGTCAGCTCCTTTGTGACACCCACCACCAATCTCTGCCTGCACAGGGTAGGCAAATAGATAAGTGTTACCAGTTCATTCATTCTGTAAAAACCTCGATGCAATGCAATAGCACATTTCTAACTAACCTCTTAGATAAGTTGCCTAAAGGATACATTTAGCTTAGATTTTCTTCCCCTTAACATGAGCAGACACCCAGACCTCCACACCCACCTCAGTCACCCTGTGAAATAATAATAATGGCTATACTTTTAGTGTTTATTATGTACCAGGGACTGTGCTAAATGCTTCACATGCTCAGGGTATCCTCACAATAACCCTGTGAAACAGGATGGGTATTCTCCATTTTATACAGAAGGAAATAGAAGCCAAGAGAGGCTCTCTAATTTGCTGCCTAAGGTATAACAGCCTCAAAAAGAAATTGGGAAAATTGGATCTAAATTCCTCTTTCAACCACTCATCACACAAACCCATCCATTTCACATATTTAGGTAGCAGCTTCTCTGCACCAGACACCCTGTTCAACACCGGGGAGCAGTGGTGCATGAGACAGATGCCACTCCCGCCCCTGCCCCTGCCCCTCTTGTGGCCTTAGCTTTCCCATCCACAAAATCATTCAGGCCCTTCCGATGTAAAGGCTACAGTTTAACATGTGAGTCTGTTCAGCCCCGTGAAGCGAGGACGGGGATTTGCAAGCGCTCCCTTCAGTCTGCAGAGGCACTGAGGCCCCAGAGTGCAGAGCAACTATCAGTAACCGAGGTCTGCAGGAAAATGTCTCAACAGTACGAAGGAAACTGTCCCACCATCTGAAACAGTCAGAGATGGAACATGTAGCTCTGGGAAGTAACCATTTGTTTTGTTGTATTGTTTTTGTTTTTTATCACAGCTGGGAAGATAACAGATTGATTGGAGGGAGAGAGGGCCAGAGACAGAGCCTGCTGTGGAGAGCCATCTGAGAGATGACACACACCTGAAATAAGACAGTAGCGGCTGGGGTGGAGAGGAGGAGTAGAAACCAGAGGTGGTAAGGCCGTGCTTGCCGGCAGGGCAAAAAGGAGAGAAAACCCAAGAATGAGTCCTAAGTTTCCAGCCTGGATGACTGATGAGGGAGACCACAGGCGGAAGACTAAAGGGTGGAAGAGTTCAGTCTGGGACATGATGAGAGGTGTTTGGGTTTGTTTTGGGGGGTTTTTTTTGTTTTTTTTTTTTTTTTCAGATAAGAAGGTAGAGATGTTGAAATGTCAGTTGGACATAATGTTTCAGAACCCAGGAGAGAGATCTAAGAGTCGGAGTAGTAACAGGGGTTCTTAACCTGAGGGCCAGGGACAGTGTCGGAGGCCCGAATGCAAACACGGATGTGTGCACATTGATCTTCTAGGGAGAAGGGTCTGCAGTTTTCCTTAGATCCTTTAGGAGGCCCATGTCCACAGCAAGGTCAGAGACCACTGAAGCGTTTGGATGCTGAAGATTAAGTATTTTTTATACTTTTGAGAAAAGAAGAGGCTGCTTGCTGTGTACACTAGGGGGCGGTGTCGGGCCAGCCCTGTGTGCAGCATCTCCAGTTCACAAGGAATTGGCTGAGAGGGCGGCTCTTGGCTGTAATTAATTCCCTGCTGGAAACAGCTGTGCCTGCTTGTTAGGCTGGATTCCAAAGCACTTAAAAGTCTTGAATTGGATCCTTAGAGACTGAGATGGGCAGCACTAAGTAATTCATGTCTGAAATGCAAGTCCTGAAAATGTCTATGAGAAAACCTACCAGGACTTGGGGAACAGTGTCTTCCCCGTGGACACCAACTCCAGCCACTGACCATCAGTACCATGCTGCACACAGAGCACTGATAGCCAGGAGGGCCTTTTAAGACCACCACGTGCCCAAACCAAACTCCTGATCTCTTCCTCCCCACCCAGCCTTCCAAAATCATTCTTCCAAAGGCTTCCCCAGTTCAGGTCTTGGCATCACTGTCATTCTAGAATTCAGTGCGGTCCAACAGAACCTTCGCAGTCATGGAAACAGCGCACAGCTGTGTCGTTTAATATCACTAGCGCTGTGTGGGTCCTGAGCACTTGAAATGTGCGTAGCACAACCGAGGGACTGAAATTTCCATTGTATTTAATCAACTTTCATTTAAATTGGATAGCACAGTTCTAGGTGCTCAGGCTGAAACCTTGAAGATGTCTTAGAGCCCTCTCTTTCCCTCCCTCCCCACATCCAGTCTCTCATCAAGTCCTGTGGGCTCCGACTTCAAAATGCAGCCACCTCCATCGCTACCACTCTGGCCCAAGCCACCATCACTCCTCGCCTGAGGGATTAGAAGAGCTCCTTCCTATCTCCCTGCTTCCACCTTTGCTCCTACAGTCTGTTCTTCACACCACAGCAAGAACGGTCCTGATAAAAGTGAAAAATCACATCATTCCTCTGGCTTCCCAGCTCACAGTAAAAGCCCCGTGCAGGGCCCATGCAGCACTGCCTTTCCCTCCTAGTCCTACTGCAACCACATGGGGTCCGGGCCACTCCCCCAACTCCAGGTGCTCCCATCTCAGGGCACCTGCAGTCACTTCTCCTTCAGGTGCCCACGTAGCTCATTCCTTGACCTCCCCCTGTGTGTACCAAAGTGTCTCCTCAGCAGGACCTTTTCCTGACTGCTGTTTAAAACTGCCACCACCTCCCCTTCCAGCACTCCCTCCCACTTTCCCCACCTTATTTTCCGGCATAGTACATCCTGACAACATAATATTTAGTTATTCATTATCTTCTCCCCCTAACAGCAGCAGGAGGGCAGGGCTTTCTGTCTGTGTTGTTCACTGATGCGTCTCCAGTACCTAGAGTGCTTGGCACAGAGGTGATGTGCCATAAATATCTAATGAGTTAAACAATAAGGTGAGTCAGGGAAGAGGTTACCTCTAACTGAGGTGGTCCCAGGAGAGACACTGGGCTATGAAAATAGCATTGCCTTGGATATCAAGAGACCTGGGTTCAAGTCCACCAGATACCTCGGCGACCCATGCAGGCTCTCAGCTACTGAGTCTGTTCTCTATGGAATATGGGAAAGCAGATCTCTGTGTTGCCTCCCTCATGGAATGGTTGAGGAAGCAATGAGATAAAAAATGCAAAAGCCCTTCGTGGGCCATGAGGGGAAGGGGAAGGTGGTATGCAGCTGACCCTGATCAGGGGTTTGCCCAGGTAAGCCGTCAGGAGGAAGTTAGCTGCAGAAACTGTGATGAGGGATCCAACTCACTGAGAGGTGGTGACGGCCAGCTGCAACTCAGCAACACAAAACAGCTTATTCCGGCAGGCCTTCTCATAGGGCAGCTGTAACGACACAGAAAGGGGCAGGGTCAGCCCAGGGACCCGCCATTCCCGGCAGTCTTGCCTCATGATCTGCTCCTTGGGACATGCCTGTCCCTCCTTTTGACTCTCAAGAAGTACAGTTACAGGGAGGTGAAGGCTGTCTGACAGGCTGCGGTTGTGTCCATTGGCCAAGAGAGCTGTGACCGTGACATTCCTTGATCTGTCAGGGATAGGAGGAACAGTCAGGTGACAGGTGACGGTAAGGGGTGTGTCTACTCCTACAACACAGGTATACCATGAGTGAAGTCTCTGGCCAAGGTCAACAATGGGGTGACCTTCATGGCATGGAGGCAGTGGCTGTCACAGCATCACTCACAACTCACCACTTTGAAATTCAGGGGAGGAAAACCTATATGAAGAAAAGCTTCCTCGGTCCTTTCAAGCGGAGGGAGGAAGAGCAGGGGCACGTATGGAGGGCACTTAACCAAATATGGTCACGGTCCAGTCCTGCAAGGTCCTCTGACCCCATGGCCAGCCTTCTCTGTAGGTTAAATAGCCCCCTTGCGATCTTGCCCACACTACAACAAACTAATTCAGAAAGTCACATCGGGGCCATCCAGTCCTGCAAGGTCCTCTGACCCCATGGCCAGCCTTCTCTGTAGGTTAAATAGCCCCCTTGCGATCTTGCCCACACTACAACAAACTAATTCAGAAAGTCACATCGGGGCCAAAGGCCCAGTTCAGATTGAAAAATCCTAGTTCAGGTTGAAAACTCAAATTTTCTGAAGAATCTGGGTTTATTTTTTATTATGAAGGAAACACAGCCAGCTCCTTAACTGGGAAACCTCTGCCTTTATCTCCCCAGCAGCCAGTGACCATGTCGGCAGCTGTACACAAGGACTCAGTCCAGGGTCTGGAGCACTGACGGCAGCCCGGAGCTAGAAAGCAAACCTCTGCTTCCTGGAGGAGGGGGTTGCAATTTGAAGACATCAGAGCTTGACACTCTGACCAGGTCAACAGTTTCAGGGAAGGTATTTTTTACTTTTTTTCAGTTTTGTTTTTCATATAGCCAAGTAGCCGGCTCTCTTTTACCCAATCCCAGCAAGAAAGCAGGGTGAAACTGCCTTAAGCTCCCAGCTAAAACTCATTCTCTGGAAATATCTATGTGCTTGAACTAATACCAAATCACTTCTCCTCATCCATTTTATCCGTGGAATAACAATGTCCTTGCCAAACCACTAGAGTAATCACGATTCAGGTAAGCATCATGAATGGATGTTAAACAAGATACACACTCATCTGAAGGCCCCTCCCCACGAGGTGCTCACACACCACAAAGAGAAACAGCATGGTAATAGGACGACGTGGTGCGGCCTGACCGGACGCACTCGGATGCACACAACGTCACCACTGGGACAGCCTCGCCCAAATGCATCATCCGGGTCTAACCACGAGGACACATCAGATAAACAAAAGTTGCACAGCACCCTGCAGAATAACTGGCCTGCCCCTTCAAAGATGTGAGAGCCATGAGACAAAGGCTGAGAGCCTGGCCTGTTCGAGAGGACTGCACGTGAGTGATGGCGAAGCGCAGTCATGGGTCCTGGGCCAGAACGACATTTTCCTTTCGCTAACGCAGGACATTAATAGGGCCACTGAGGAAATTTAAATAGAGTAAATAATAGTATTTTTTTAGTTTCCTGATTTTGATCACTGCACTGAGATTGTATAAGAGAATGTCCTTGTTTTTTAGGAATATATACTGAATATTGCAGACTGATAGGCATAAAATCTATAACTTACTTCAAATGGTTCAGGAATATGAATGTGTGTACATGTGTGTAATACCCATGTATACCTGTGTATGTGCTGTCTCTGTACATAGAGAGAGAATGATGATGAAGCGAGTGATAATATGTGAAAATGTTAACATTTGGGAAATATGGGTAAAGAATGCATGGAGATTTTTGGACTATTCTTATAATTTTATAGTATGAAATAGTTTTATTATTTCAAAATAAAGTTTTTTAAAAAAACAAAATACAGCCCTGACTGGTGCGGCTCAGAAGATTGAGTGCTGGCCTGAAAACTGAAAGGTTGCCGGTTCTATTCCCAGTCAGGGCACGTGCCTGGGTTGTGGGCCAGGTCCCTGGGGGGGAGCATGAGAGGCAACCACACATTGATGTTTCTCTCCCTCCCTTCACTTCTCTAAAAATAAATAAATAAAATCTTTAAAAAAAAACAATATATATAATTAGTGATAATCTCTTTATTGATTCAACTTTATTACATTAGTTCTCCCAATCTTTTTGGCATCTACCTTGCTGTCAATACCAAAATTTAAGAAAATTATTTACAAAATAAATACACTATTATATTTTTAAAATAAAGTCTCTTGGGAGGGGTGGGGAGAAAATATGGACAACTGTAATTGAACAATAAAATAATTTAAATTTTAAAAAAGTGAAATAAAGTCTCTTGCCTAAAAAAATTAAGGTGAACACCTTTGTCCCCGAGGAATCCCCCCTCCCCCTCCCCCTCCCCCTCCCCCCTCCCCCTCCCCCTCCCCCCCTCCCCCCTCCCCCCTCCCCCCTCCCCGGGCAGACGGACAGTGGAAACGTCACCCTGATCTAGTTGCCCTCTGGTTTCTATTCGCTGTCTGTGATTGATACACTGGCTGTTGGCCAAAACTGGAGCTGGAAGCTTATGTGATTTAATTAATATACAGCATTTGTGTAAAAAGAGTGGACAGTTAGGGCTGTGCTATGGTTACCTGGAAATACGTTATTTGAAGTTTTTTTGCCAGCATGAACTACTTTTGGCTTTTTAGTTTTAATTTTGGAGACTCGGTTCATTCCAACTGACTGTAAGTATTACGTTTTAATGCTCACATTGTCACTTCTTTGGACCTGTTGACTTTTCTATACCCCGTAAGACTATCTAAAGGCAGGCAGATAGAATATTCTAGGGTCTGGGGCCTAGATACAAGCAAAATCACCTTAGGTATCACAGCATCAGGACTGTTTGTTTTCCCCTCTGATTCCCCTTTTCTATGGGAAAAGTTTCCTGTAACAATACACACCCTTTAGGGTGCAAGTTTGGTGGGCCAGACACCGGGCCCGAATGCCCTGAGCGGGACCTGGGCAGACAGGTGCGCCAAAGGGCAACCTCCCTGCAGTGCAGGGCAGATCGGCTCCCGTCAAGCCCCCACATACACACTGTCGTCGGAGACTCTTGCCAAGTCAGGCAGTGTATTCATACACTTCATGAGACACGCTGCAAGCACTTTCTGTGAACATAGAGGAGCCAGCCTTGGGTGGCAGTTTAGAGACGCGGCTACCCACCAGTGAGGTCCATTTGTGCAGTCAGGGAGGGGCCCAGATGCAGTCTGAACATGCTTCTGATTCTAACAGCAATCTTTGAAGTTAGGGGAACAAGTGCTTTTGGGGGGATGGCTCTCAGGAGGGTGTGGTCCTAGCTGTGGGTAGAGTCACCTGGAAGATGGCGGAGGTCTTGCTGTAGAGGTCCAGGACAGGGTGGGGATGGTGGCTCAAGCCCTTGGGGGTCTGGAGTTGGTAGCTGACGTAGATACTGATGTTGGAGAAGTGGTCCTCTTCAGAGAGCTGCAGCGTCACCAAGGAACGCAGAGTTGGAGTTGGAGATGGGGAGAAGATGACAGGGAGAATGCTTTTAATTGTGAGGTTGTCACAATAAGAAATAAGCAATGAAAGCAGCGAGCCACAAGTCCTAAGCCTCTTCTGCATAAGCCAGGCTGAAGGGAAACTTTAAGTTAGCCAAGCTGCCAAGAGCATGGTAAAAAAAATCTCCCTTGATCTGCTATGGCCTCGGATCTCATAACTCCTCATGGTTTCCACCCCAATCACAGAGTGATTCTGGCTTGAGTTAAAACTGATTCGACTTGATTCGGAAACGCAAATGTGAGCCATGGAAGGGAAGACTCGTGGTCACATCTGTGTTTACAAAGAAAGATCAGAGCTGCATGGAGGACATATCAGAGAGGTAAAAACCAAAACAAGGAGATTGCCTGGGATGACATCGCTCACTCTCTCTGAGTGAGCCTTTCTGCCGTGGTGGAAGCTCTGGCGTGAGAGGAGGCAAACATGCCTCTCGGTGGAAAAGGTGGTTGTGCTTTTGTGTGAAGAAGCCACAGAAACTCACTAGAAACTCTCCCTTAATCCAGTTAATAATCAGAACAGATATGGGAACGGATGTGTAGCCAGAAGCATAATTTATGAGGTTAGTGGAATAAATGACCTTTTTAGATGCAAAGTTCCAGGTCCTGTCAGGCTCTGAGCCCTGACAAGCACTTTCTCTGCCTCGGGGCACCTTTGTCAGGAGTGAACCTTTGTGAAAGGTAACTTTTGTCTTTCCGTTTCTACTTTCCCTCATTCCGTTTTCCTGACATCGATTCGAAGGACCCCCAGCCCCACTGCTGTCACCAGGTGAGATGACACGGGGATGGGAAGAAACAGCAACTAGAACAGTTCTCTTTCTGCTCCGATGCCAGGAGGCTCGGTGATCTAGTTAGTGTTCAATTTCAGTAGGTTTCTTTAGTCTGTATTTCTGGTACGATTAACTCCATCTCCCATACCATTATGTGGTTCTTTTTTTTTTTTTTACTGTATTTTTTTTCATTACCATTTAGTCCCCTGGCTCTTGATCTATTATTATTTTGATTGTCTAGTTTGTATGGACAGACAGATATCCTTCACTGCACACCCCTCGGTTCTTTTCTCAACAACACAGACCCCTCTGGACCCTTCTAAGTCCCTCACTTACCTCTCCCTCTGTGGGGATGAGCTTGAGGTTCTCACAGAGAGAGGTCCTGCCACTCAACTCCTGAAGGAAGCTCTGACAAGTTCTTTGGTCCAGAAACTGTAGCCTCTTCCTCTGCTTCATCATATCCACATCCAACGTGAAATTCAGAGACATCTCTCTAAGGCCTGGGAGTGAAGACCAGACCCTCCCGATGAGGCTAGTGTGGGCAAGTCCCGGACACAGGACCCCAGCCTGCCTGAGGTTCCTTGGGAGCCCCTCTTGAGTGTGTCCACACACAGGTGCTTCCCTGGGGCTGGACTTCTGAGGGTCTTCACTTCAAAAGTACTTGCCTCATGGTCTTCTGGCACTTGGCTGGGGTCCCGCAGTGCCCCAGCCCCAACCCCCAAGTAGCACATTCCCAGGGCTGAGTAAGCCTTCCCTAGGGCAGGGAGGACTCAGGGGGGAGTCTGGGATCAGTGAGAGAAGGAGGAAGAGGGGAAATAACACAGGGAATGGAGAAGGAAACCACAGAGTAAAACCTAAAAAGAGCAGAGCTGGCAGCACCATATAGGTGACCCGGCCAACTCCCTTACTGCACAGAACAGAAACCAGGGCCCAGAAAGTACAAGACCCCTTCCTGGTAGCACACAGCCACTCAGCAGCTGCCAATCAGGCTCCACGTCCTGACTCTTCCAGCCTGTACAGCTGGAACTGGCAGGCCTGTCCTCTTCAACCCCCACATTTGACAATGGCCTCTGTCTGCAGTGAAGCCACCCCGCCTGGGAGAGTGCTTTCTTATTTGCAAGGAACCATAGCGACATCTCAGGGACTGTTACTGAGCTGTTAAATCTTGGGGACTGTTGCTGACAGATTACTCTAGTGGGGAGCTCTTGAGGTGTCAGTAATTCCCGGGGCTGGGAAAGCCACGCCCACCCTCTGTCTTCTGGAAACAGACCTGTCTCCCAACCAGTGCCAATCCCACCTGGGCCAGGGAGACACAGTGAGGAGGGGAGGGGAGAAGACGTAAATCAGGGAGAAAGGGGAAGGGCACTGCCCAGGAGCCCCTATGCATGCACACAGTAGACGGAGGTGGAGAAATGGCTGCCTCTCTCTGAGTCGTCTTTCTGAAACTCACCCCTTCAAACCTGAAGAAGGGTTCCAATGCCCCTCTTCCCAACAAGGTCAGATACACCCCTTCAGAGTGTGGGCTTAACAGCAGATCACCCTTTACTAGTGCGGTTCACACTAAACAGAACCTAATGTCAA